>NC_045983.1:28243347-28520847 GCF_010909765.2 Amblyraja radiata | reverse complement strand
TCTTTACAGGACTTGATCTTGCACTAAACCTAATCTTGCACTAAACATTATTCCCTTTATCCTGCATCCGTACACCATGGATGGATTAGTTGTAATCATGTGTCATCTTTTCGCTGACACGGGTTAGCACGCAACAAAAACGTTTTCCACTGTACATGCCAATAAACGAAACTAAGATGATTGAGGATGATGGTGTGAACATATCCAATTTTGCTTCTTACAATCCAATCACCGTTAAGCTGTGATCTCTTTATGCCCTAATGGCACAGAGATGATTCTGACGTGCCCCTCTTTCCCGCCACTTCCCGTCAGTGTCACCTGTATCCTTGAGGCTATCCGGTTTCAGACACCCAAAGATGTTGCCGAGAGAGATGGCCCCACATTCAGCAGCAGAAGACAATGTTACACCACTACATTGCTCACATCTACCCGCTCAGATCCTGCCCTTCCATCGACATTCGCCGGGTTTTAGTCATGTGTTCAGCGTGCAGTGAATCATCAAACAAGCTTGGAGTGGGGAAATTATGGCTGATTGAGTCATAGAGTGATACGGTGTGGAAACAGGCCCTTCAGCCCAACTTGCCCAGACCAACCAACATGTCCCATCTGCACTAGTCCCACCTGCCTGCGTTTGGTCCACATCCCTCCAAACCTATCTGATCCATGTACCTGTCTAACTGTTTCTTAAATGTTCTGATAGCCCCTAACTCAACTCCCTCATCAGGGCAGCTCGTTCCATACACCCACCACCCTTTGTGTGAAAAGGTTACCCCTCAGGTTCCTATTAAATCTTTTCCCCCCTCACCTTAAACCTATGCAAGAGATACCGTAGCATCAAAGCCCGGACTACCAGACTGCTGAACTGCTTCCTGCCACAGGCTGTGAGGCTGTTAAACAGTCACTCTATACTCACAGTCACCTGATTCTGCGGCTTTGCACTGGCATTTTAATAACTCTGGCACTGGCCACTCAAATCAGCTGCCCTGGATATTTTAATGATTGTTTTTACTGTATTTTAATGTTGCTGTTTTACCTGCTTTTAACTATTTATACTGTTTATAACTGTTGATTTCACCTGAAACATAAAACAGACACTCCCTTGTGACTGCCAGATGAGGATGGAATATGCCATCAATTTTGGCCTGCTAAATCCTTCATCTCAACATATAATTCCTGTATTTCTATCAGGAAATGACCAATAATGCACTCTATGACTTGGTGACTAAGAATGGCATCACCTCATAGTTACAGCAATATATCTATTACCTGTCCAGGACTTGACCCCAGCATTCTTCTGATAGAAGAGTCTGCTGGGGAGGGAGAAATAAATAAAGGATTCAATTCAATTCAATTCAATTCATCAGGGACTGGATTGTTTTTACTGTTATTATGTGTGAAATGTTTTAAGTATCATGTGCGATGTTCCGGTATTCCCTGGGAAACGTCTTCTCATTTTGCACTGTACAATTGTTGCTTTGCAAGATGTCAATAAAGGTTGATTGATTGATTGATTGATTGATTGATTGATTGATTGATTGATTGATTGATTGATTGATTGATTGATTGATTGATTGATTGATTGATTGATTGATTGATTGATTGAATTGTGTCCTCTGGTCCTCGATTACCCAACTCTGGGTAAAAGACACTGTGCATCTGCCCGATCTATTCCTCTCATGATTTTGTACACCTCTATGAGATCATCCCTCATCTTTCTGCCTTCCAGGGAATAGAGTCCTAGCCCGCTCAAGCTCTGAGGTGCCAAATCCCTGGACATTTTGCACGCAGACCAGTCCTGCTCTGGAGGGCTCAGATGAGGACTATGATGGGTCATCACGTTGACAAAGTTGGCTTCAAAAGTTACAACCCAGTTGGAAAATATTGTTTATTTCATCAGCAATGGAGCGAAGCAAAGTGTCAGGGATGTTCCCCACACACGGCAGTCTGCTACAAATCTTTGGAACTGGAGAACGCAGCCAACATAATCCAAGACCTTTCCCACCTCTGCCATTCCTTCTTCAACCGCTCCCGTGGAGCAGAATATACAGAAGCTTGAAAGAGCGCACCACCAGACCCAGAGGGCCAGGCAGCATCTCTGGGGAGCATGGAGAGGGGATGTTTCAGGTTGGGACCCCTTCTTTAGACTGGATAGGTGACAAGTTCACAAGTTATAGGAGTAGAATTGAGCCATTCGGCCCATCGAGTCAACTCCGCCATTCAATCAAGGCAGATCTCTGCCTCCTAATCCAATTTCCTGCCTTCTCCCCATAAACCTTGACACACGTTCTAATCAAGAATTTGTCTATCTCTGCCTTAAAATTATCCACTGACTTAGCCTCGACAGGGCTCTGTGGCAATGAGTTCCACAGATTAACTAACCTCTGAATGAAGAAATTCCTCCTCACCTCCTTTCTAAAAGAGCGCCCTTTAATTCTGAGGCTGTGACCTCTGGTCTCAGACTCTCCCACCAGTGGAAACATCCTTTCCACATCCACTTTATCCATGCCTTTCATTATTCTGTAAGTTTCAATGAGGTCCCCCCTCAACCTTCTAAACTCCAGCGAGTGGAGGCCCTGTGCCGTCAAACGCTCATCATATGCGAACCCACTCATTCCTTGGATCATTCTTGTAAACCTCCTCTGGACCCTCTCCAGAGCCAGCATGTCCTTCCTCAGATATGGGGCCCAATTTCGGGCCCCATATCTGAGGAAGGATGTGCTGGCTCTTATTTTGAGGAAGGATGTGCTGTCCCTTATTTTGGCCTTTGGTCCCTTATTTGGGAGTGAGAAAGTTGGCAACACCAATAGTCATTGAACAGAACAGGCGGCACGGTGGCGCAGCAGTGGAGTTAGTGCCTCCCAGTGCCAGGGACATGGATGAGAATGTGAGATACGGTAGAACTAATTTGAATGGGTGATCGATAGTCAGCGTGGACCTGCCCTGATGCCGTAACTTTCAACGAATGAATGAATGAATGAATGAATAAATGAATACGTTTATTGGCCAAGTATATTCACATACAAGGAATTTGCCTTGGTGCTCCGCCCGCAAGTGACAACATGACATACAATGACAGTTAGGGATGACACATAAAACATCAAACATTAATAATAAAACATTATTGATTAAACATGCAAATTAAATAAATTACCAGAGCAAATTGTTCCAACCCACAGCTATTCACACCACAAAGAAACAACAACCCTCGACCAATACATTATTACAACCTATATTACATATAATGCAAGAGTGTTCCTAATGAAGAGGCTATGTAATTTGTGAAAGGGCATTATGCATCATTGGGCTGACAGTCTTTGCCAACAAAGGAGAGATACTTGATACAACAAATGAGAACAAAAGGATTAGGTTACATGATTATTGTGTTATTGTGTTAGTAATACTGTGCTGGGTAGTATTATTGTGTTAGGCATTGTATACACACAAGTGGTCAGATAGAAGATCTGGCGCAGCTACAGAATTAAAAACTGCTCCTGTTCTTCAAAGGGAACGCGCGCATTTTCCTAATAACTAACAACATCAGAAACAGGGAGAGTTGTAGAAACAAGGAACTGCAGGCGCTGGTTTACAAAAAAAGACACAAAGTGACTCAGTGTGTCAGGCAGCATCTCTGGAGAACATGGATTGGTGATGTTTCGGGGCGGGAGCCTCCTTCGAAGAGTCCCGACCTGAAATATCCATTGACTTGGCCCGTGGCAAAGATTCACCATCACAATCATAAGATCATAAGCGATAGGAGCAGAATTAGGCCATTCGGCCCATCAAGTCTACTCCGCCATTCAATCATGGCTGATCTATCTCTCCCTCCAAACCCCATTCCCCTGCTTCTCCTCTTAACCTTTCCCATCCTCTGTGGCTGGGAAAAGATAACATCAGAGAAGGGTCTCAAGATCCTCCAGGGCAGGGAAAAATGCCTGGGAGAGCTTGGTGTGGGGCCTCGCATTGACCATTACCTATAAGAAGTAGGTCAAATCAGTCGAGTGAAGCCCAGTGGCAGGTTAACCACCACAGTCCACAGGGTATCAGCACTCCAGGTGAAGCTCAACCAAGTACTGTCCCACCAACGGACACGAGTCCAGAGCCCAACCAGCCACAGTCAGCAGTAGAGAGGATGATGGAAGGAAAAAAGCAGAATGGAGCAGTCACTGGCTGTGGCTGAAGAGAAAAGATGCTGTCTGGGATGCCACGTGACCATCTAGAGGCTAACCATAAGACACACACCCAGGTCTGATCACCCTGCCTCGACACTTGATCAAGAAGGCTCACCAGCGTCTCTTCTTCCTGAGGAGACTGAAGAAGGTCCATCTGTCTCCTCAGATCCTGGTGAACTTCTACCGCTGCACCATCGAGAGCATCCTTACCAACTGCATCACAGTATGGTATGGCAACTGCTCTGTCTCCGACCGGAAAGCACTGCAGAGGGTGGTGAAAATTGCCCAACGCATCACCGGTTCCTCGCTCCCCTCCATTGAGTCTGTCCAAAGCAAGCGTTGTCTGCGAAGGGCGCTCAGCATCGTCAAGAACTGCTCTCACCGCAACCACAGACTGTTTACCCTCCTACCATCCAGGAGGCGCTACAGGTCTCTCCGTTGCCAGACTAGCAGGTCCAGGAACAGCTTCTTCCCTGTGGCTGTTACACTACTCAACACTGTACCTCGGTGACTGCCAATCACCCCCCCCCCCACCCCGGACACTCCTTCCACCAGGAAAAAAATAATTGCGCTACTATGACTGTATGCACGTAAATATATTTATTTATTGCTCATATTCTATGTCGCTCTTCTAGAGAGATGCTAACTGCTTTTCGTTGTCTCTGTACCATACACTGCACAATGACAATAAAGTTTGAATCTGAATCTGAATCTGAAATCTGAATCTGACTGAGGATGTCTTGTGATAAAAGGCCGAAACACCCAGTGATGTTGAGGTACACAATTGAAGATGTGTCGGATTGGTAGCACAATCACCTAGTGGTCACCCCCAAGAATACCGGGTGTCAGTTGTGGTGAAGAACCTTAGGGATTGTAACATCCAGTCCTACTAGTCAATATCAATTTAGTTTTGTGAATTTAATTTGCTTTAATTCGGATTTCCAGCATCAGCAGTGTTTTGGTATTAGATGATTGTCCATTAGTGTCTTGGCAACGTCACAAAATGCATTTTACTCGTGGTTTCCTCAGCCACCAGGCAGGCAATCTTTTCATTCAGTGGCCACAGAAATGATTTTAAAACACTCACTCCCCTTCAACTGCAGAGAATGGTGCATTTCGATGCATTAATGTTGCCTCCAGTACACTTTGAAAGCTTAATTTAACCGAAAAGCTGACATTGCTAAGTGTATAATGGGCAGCAAACTCTCATTTGGACAATTCCGTGCAGTGAAATTACATACGCTGTAGGTTTGTGAATTCCTGATGTACCCTGTGCTGTAAGTGTTGAAATATAGACAGGTTTAGTTCAGAGATACAGCGCGGAAACAGGCCCTTCAGCCCGGTGCGTCACTACTGACCTGCGATCCCCGCACATTTAACTTACAAGCCAATTAACTTACAAACCCTTTACGCCTTTGGAGTGCGGTAGGAAACTTAAGATCTCGGAGAAAACCCACGTATGTCATGGTTAGTTTGTTTTCTTTTATCTAGACATACAGCCCGTTCGGCCCATCGAGTCCGCGCCGACCAGTGATCCCCGTACACTAGTATATATCTTACATACACTAGGGACAACATTTACAGTTTTACTGAAGCCAATTAACCTACAAACCCAATCATCCTCTAAAGCTGCACATCTTCGGAGCGTGGGAGGAAACCGGAGCACCCGGAGGAAACCCACGCAGGTCACGGGGAGAACGTGCAAACTCCTTGCAGACAGCACATGCAGTCGGGATCGAACCCGGGCCTCTGGCGCTGTGAGCTCTATAAGGCAGCAACTCCGGTTCCAAAATATTCCAAATGGAATTTAAACTGGAGGTGGTGGAGGGAGGACCTAAACCAGAAAGGGTTTTTGGGAAGAAAGAGCTACCTTATGTTTTCAACTGTGACCCCTGGTTCTGGACTCCCCCAACTTGGGGAACATTTTTCCTGCATCTACCCTGTCCAATCCCTTAAGAATTTGATATTCCATAAGATCCCCTCTTATCCTTGTGAAGATGTCTCCAAGCGTGAAGTGAAGCAGATGGGCTGCAAACAGCCGCGCCACGCTGATAATAGCCTGAAGTGACCCTGGCGCGTCCAAATTAGTCACTTTGTTTACAAAGTATTGCCGGCGGTTTCAACAGAGTGGGTTTTCAAGTGTTCTGCCCGGGGGTTATCAGACAGTGGCATCATCTGAAGGGGTGTTCAGTTTTTTAAAATAGTTTAGCTTAGAGATACAGTGTGAAAACAGGCCCTTCGGCCCACCGGGTCCGCACCGACCAGCAATCCCCGCACACTAACACTATCCTACACACACTAAGGACAATTTATACCGAGCCAATTAACCTGCAAACCTGCACGTCTTTGGAGTGTGGGGGGGAAAGCGAAGATTTCGGAGAAAACCCACGCAGGTCACGGGGAGAACGTACAAACTCATACCCGAGTCAAGTACCCGTAGTCAGGGTGGAACCCTGGTCTCTGGCGCTGTAAGGGCAGCAGCTCTACCCGCTGTGCCACCGTGCCGTTATTGTTGAAGAAAGCGGTCTGTTTTTGGAAGTGTGGAGTCTTCATATCTCCCTAAACATCAGAGACCCACACCACCCTGGCCACGCACTAATTTCACCATTGCCCAAGGGAAGAAGGTATAGGAGCCTGAAAACTGTAACGTCCAGGTTCAGGAACAGCTTCTTCCCCACAGCCGTCAGGCTATTAAACACCACAACAAATAAGCTCTGAACTACAACAGACTATTATTATTATTATTGCACTAACATTGTTTGTTTGTTCTTTATGTGTACGTAATTGTGTGTATATATATATATATGTGTGTGTGTGTAAACATATACATATATCATGCCGTGGTATATCGTGTTGTTACTAGCGAGCAAAGCACCAAGGCAAATTCCTTGTATGTATACATACTTGGCTAATAAAATGTATTCAATTTAATTCAATTCATATATATATATATACACACATATAAATAAATGTGTGTGTGGATATATACACAGAATTATTTTTTTTCTTGTTTATTATATTGTTTACAGTGATCTATGTTTACATATTCTGCTGTGCCGCTGCAAGTAAGAATGTCATTGTTCTATCTGGGACATATGACAACAAAACACTCTTGACTCTCTGGACACGTTGAGTGCTTGGGTTGAGGGAGGAGTGGGGAGAGCGAGTGGACTCCCATCTACCTTCCTCCACTGCCCTGGTGCTGACATCCCCCCCCCATCCCCCCCCCCCCCCCCCATCCCCCCATCCCCCCATTGAAAGATGCATATCAATACCCTGTGGCCCCATTACAGCATGCACCCAGCAGCGTTGGACTCAACTGGGAAGGGTGTGCTCCAAGATAGACACAAAATGCTGGAGTAACTCAGCGGGACAGGCAGCATCTCTGGTGAGGAGAAATGGGTGACGTTTCTGTTCGAGAACCATTCTTCAGACAATTTGGTTTAGTTTAGATTAGTTTAGTTTAGTTGAGTCTGAAGGACGGTCTCGACACGAAATGTCTCCCATTCTTTCCCTCCAGAGATGCGCCTGTCCCGCTGAGTCACTCCAACATTTTGTGTCTATCTTCGATATAAACCAACATCTGCAGTTCTTTCCTACACAAGGAAGTGCTCCAGCCAGTTTCAGCTGGTAACCCAGGTACAGAGGAGTCTAAAAGTGAGATTCACCTTCCTCTTGTGTTGTAAACCGGACGGTTCGAGAAACACACTTTGGTTGGCGCGTTGATCGTGTGGAAGGAAAATAATCTGTCAAAACCAGACAAAACATCTTGATACGGGATCCATCAAAACTGCTGATTTTCTATGGGTGGGGGTAGGTGGGTTGAGAGGGTTAGAATCAGATATAGCACGGGAGGGCAGTGCAATAAGGGACCACACCGGAGTGTTTTTTTCACAGCGTTGTCTCCCAGGTATCTAGCTGCAGAGTTTTAAATTAACTTTGTGTGTGCACCTGCCTTTGCTCTTTTGAACTTTGAACTTTAGCTGCAACAAAAGCATGTCTTGTTGGCTCAGTGGATCTCTAAATCAATCCGGATAAGACCGTGGATCTTTGCAGTAACATTTGACCACCACTCTCGGCCGCCGGGTTCCGCCAAAATGCGGGGACTATTATCCATGTCTATCGTCTTGGTTTATTTTTAGTTTTTAAGTTGAGAGATACAGCGTGGAAACGGGCCCTTCGGCCCACCGGGTCAGCGCTGACCCACGATCACCAGTACACTAGTTAGGGCGGCACAGTGGCGCAGCGGTAGAGTTGCTGCCTTACAGCCCCAGAGGCCCAGGTTCGATCCTGACTACGGGTGATGTCTGCAACAGAGTTTTTATGTTCTCCCTGTGACCGTGTGGGTTTTCTCCGGGTGCTCCGGTTTCCTCCCGCACTCCAAAGATGTGCAGGTTTGTAGGTTTATTAGCTTCTGTTAAATTGTAAATTGTCGCCAGTGCATAGCATTGTGGAAGCGTATGTGGTGATCGCTGGTCGGTGCAGACCTGGCGGGCCGAAGGACCTGTTCCCGCACTGTATTTCTAAAGTCTATAGCCGAAATTCTATCCTACATACTAGGGACAATTCACCAAAGTCAATTAACCTACTCTGCTCTTTAGAATGCGCGGGGAAAGTGGAGCACCTGGAGAAAACCCACGTGGTCACAAGGAGAACAGGCAAACTCCATACAGACAGCACCCATGGTCAGGATCGAACCCAGGTCTCTTGCACTGTAAGGCAGCAACTCTACCGCTGCGCCACTGTGCCGCACAAATGACAAAAGCACAGGGCAATCAATTAATTTTCAAATGGTACTTTTTTTTAGAAAATTGGATTTGGAAACGTTTAAATTGTGGAACTTCATTTCTTAGAACACCGTTTTCAGAGCTCTGTAAACCACAGACTTCCACAATATAAACCACTCCCAAAGTGAAACTCTGAATTAGGTGAATTGCAGAAGTATAACAGCCCAGGAGTGCCAAGCCAACAGTAGGAAAGATTCCTATTTTAACTAGAAGAAAGCTAACACTTGTAGATATCTAACTGAGTCGGCGGCGCGACTCACCCGTTGCAGCGGCCCCTACAGCCTGTCTGTCTTTTTTTTATTTTTTGTCTAGTTAAATGTAGTGTTGGTGTTTTTTAATACTGGTTTTAAATGTGTATATGTGGGGGGGGGCGGGGGAAACTGTTTAAAACCTCTTCCCTGTCTGGGAGACCCGACCTTTGACCTGTCGGGTCTCCGTTGTCGTTGGGGCCTAGCACCGTGGAGTGGCCTCAAACCTGAACGACCCGGGGGCTCGGGAGACTGCGGAGCTGCGGACTACTCACCATCGTGGGGCTGGCCGGCCTCGGAGCGTGGGGAGCGGTGGTGACTCGCTGCTGCGACTCGACTCCTGGGGCTCGGAGGCTCCAGCAACGCAGCCGCAGGTCCGGTGGACTGGGACATCGGGAGCTCGCGGGTCCGGGGGGGAGAGAGAGACCGCTTCCCGGAGCTCCCGCAACGCGACTTCTCCAGCCCGTGTCGCGGGGTTGGAACGATCCGGAGCGGGGTCATACATCGCCCGGCACGGCTTCATGGCCGTGGGGCATTCCAGCGCCCGCCGGGGGCTCCAACTTCGAGACTTCTAGACCGGGAGCGGGGCCGTAAATCGCCCGGCACGGCCTAAAATGGCCGTGGGACTTATCATCACCCGCCTGGGGCTTGGATATCGGGAGAGTCATGGAGAACAGGGGAGAGAAAAGACTTTGCCTTCCATCACAGTGGGTTCACTGTGATGGATGTTTGTGTGAACTAAATTGTGTGTATGTCTAGGAATTGTCTTTGTTTGTATGGCTGTGGAAACAGAATTTCGTTTGAGCCTCACTGAGGCTCAAATGACAATAAATTGTATTGTATTGTCATAGAGTCACACACATCTAAAAACATGTAGGATCACTTCCAAAGATAGACACAAAAAGCTGGAGTAACTCAGTGGGACAGGCAGCAATCTCTGGATAGAAGGAATGGGTGGCGTTTTGGGTCTGGACCTTTATGAATTCTGAATGGTCGAGGGTCAGGTCTGAAAGGAGACAGTGTGAAGAAGAGTCTCGACCTGAAACGTCATCCATTCCTTCTCTCCAGAGATGTTGCCTGACCCACTGAGTTACTCTGGCAATTTGTGTCTATCTTCAGTGTAAACCAGTATCTGCGGTTCCTCCCTACACCTCAGAACCACTTCCCAAATCATTCAAAGGGAATCATAGGGTGATACAGTGTGGAGACAAGCCCTTTGGCCCAACTTGCCCACGCCGACCAACATGTCCCATCTACACCAGTCCCACCTGCCTACATTTGGCCCAAGTCCCTCTAAACCTATCCGATTTATGTACCTGTAGAAATGTTTGTTAAACGTTGCGATAGTACTTGAACTACCCTCTCTGGCAGCTCGTTCCATGCACCTGCCATCCTTTGTATGGGAAAATTACACCTCATCCTTTACACATCTTCCCCCCCCTCCCCTCACCTTGAATCTATGTCCACTGGTTTATAAAACTCATGTTACAGAACTCAGACCTTGATTTTATAACGCCTAAAAATATTTACAAGTGTACAAACGCCTAAATATTAATTGGCAGTGTACTTTGGACTAAGTAATAGGTTTCTCTAGCAAACTTTAAATCAATGTGTTGGAATGGGTGTGAGTGATAGTGCGTAGGCCAAAGCAGATTGCCAGCTATCAGAGCCACATTGAATCACAGCCTTGTAACAAATGATTATTTATAAACGTTTTAGTGGGTCTTTGTGGCATTTGCCATGGTAGGTCTGAATCCAAGCAGTAACAGCTGGGTGGTCAGTGCATTGAGGAGAGGGTGTAGAGTCAAGGGTAGTTTTAAAGAGGAAGAATCTCCATGGAAAATATTTATTAAGCACAAAAGAGATAGGGAAATGAATGTCCAGGGAAATATTTCCCAGTTGGGCAGCACAGTGGTGCAGCGATAGAGTTGCTGCCTTACATCGCCAGAGATCTGGGTTCGAATCTGACTACGGGTGCTGTCTGTATGGAGATTGTATGTTCTCCCCGCGGATTTTCTCCGGTTTCCTCCCACACTACAAAGACGTGCAGGTTTGGAGATTAATTGACTTCTGTAAATTGTCCCTAATGTATGGGATAGAATTAGTGTACGGGTGATCGCTGGTTGGCGGGCACTCGGTGGGCCGAAGGGCTTCGTTTCCATTCAATTAACCCTACGAACCCGCACGTCTGTGGAATGTAAAGGGCCTGTCCCACCAGCATGCGACTGCATGCGGCGAGCGTGACCTAACGTGGTCGCTTGAGCCGTACGGCCTCGCGGGGCCGTTCCCATTTCGATCACCGGAGCCGTATGGAGTTGTGCGGGGCTGGTCCCGACATCGCGTGGGGCTCCGAAAAACTGACCGTGTTGAAAAATTCCGCGCGGCAGCGGCCTGTCGGCCCGCAGCCGCATTGAGGTTGTACGCAGCGCCTCGACGGGCGTACGCAGCGTCTCGGCGCCGTACGCAGCGTCTTGACGGCGTACGCCTAGCCCGTGGCGTTGCGCGATGACGTCACTGCCCGGCGTGCCGTTGCATGATTACGTAACCGCCCAACGCCATGTGACATCCAAATTCAGTCGGCCCGCCTCCTGCCCAGCTGTTTGGTGAGTATGATGTCGAGACCAGCCCCGCACAACTCCAGACGGCTCCGTGGTTGGAAGTGGGACCGGCCCCGCGAGGCCGTACGCCTCAAGCCACCACGTTTGGTCGCGCTCGCCGCATGCAGTCGCATGCTGGTGGGACAGGTCCTTAAGTCGTTCGTTCATAGTCACGTGCACCAAGGTACAGTGAAAAGCTTTGTGGGAGGAAACCGGAGCACCAGGAAAAATCCCACGCGGTCAGAGGGAGAACATGCAAACACCGTACAGACAGCACCCGTAGTCAGGTTTGAACCCGAGTCTCTGGCGCTGCAAGGCAGCAGCTCTGCCACAGTGCCAAGTGCGAATTGATAAAGTTTGCAACCCTGGGATGGCGGGACTGTCATATGAGGAAAGATTGAAAAGACTAGGCTTGTATTCACTGGAGTTTAGAAGGATGAGGGGATCACATCTTATAGAAACATATAAACTTATAAAAGGACTGGTCAAGCTGGACAAGCAGGAAAAATGTTCCCAATGTTGGGCGAGTCCAGAACCAGGGGCCACAGTCTTAGAATAAAGGGGAGGCCCATTTAAGACTGAGGTGAGAAAAACCCTTTTTACCCAGAGAGTTGTGAATTTGTGGAATTCCCTGCCACAGAGGGCAGTGGAGGCTAAGTCACTGGATGGATTTAAGAGAGAGTTAGATAGAGCTCTAGGGGCTAGTGGAATCAAGGGATATGGGGAGAAGGCAGGCACAGGTTATTGATTGGGAACGATCAGCCATGATCACAAAGAATGGCAGTGCTGGCTCGAAGGGCCGAATGGCCTCCTCCTGCACCTATTTTCTGTTTCTATGGACGTAAAAGGCTCTCGACGCCAGAGTAAAGCCAGATCATGCAAAAACCTAAACATTGTCTTTTCCCATTGACAAACAAAGTGAGTGAGGAACTCTTGGAATGCATAATTCACTGCATCAGTGTGCCCCAGAGCTATTTTACTTCGGAGTCACGTGAGTGACTATGTGAAGAACCCCGCCAGGATGCATGCGTGTCATATCGCTACACGCATTGCAACGAGTCACAGCAGGGGGAACGACGTTCCCTTAGCTGCAGAATTTGAAAGCCGGGAACAGCAGGTAAGGAGACTCTGCGTTCCTTCCACTTACCTTACAGGTGGAGACATGGACCAGATCCACGAAGGCTGCGGAAAAGCTGGCGGGGGAGAACCGCGGAGTTGCGGGCAGCCGGCAGCAGCAGCCAACGGCACGCCAATCTCCCGCAATGGGAACAGCTGTGCCCGACTTCGCCCCCGCACCGGCCACGGCCGGGCGGTAGAGCAAAGCAAAAAACCAACAGAGTCGTTGACTCCGATGAGTCCGACTCTGAATAGCCGCCAGCGGCCAGTGCCCGTGAGCATTGGGGCCTGTTGGAGCGGCTTCAGGAGCAGCCGCGAGCGGCCAGTGCCCGTGCGCATTGGAGCCGGTTGGAGCGGCTGGGAGCGGGGAACAAAAGCAGCCGCGACGGCCAGTGCCCGTGAGCATTGGAGCCGGTTGGAGCGGCTGCTAGAGGAAATACTCCAAGTGGCAGGCTCCGGGAGATGGAGGCTAGCCACAGTGGGCAGTTAGTAAGCCTCACAGCAGTACCTCTTGTGGGGCTGCACAGTGTTTCTCCCTCATCAGAGGGGAGCACGGAGGGTCAATTCTGGGCTGACCCTGAAGCGGGGAGTGATCAACATACCCCTAGTATGCCTGGGGTGAAAGAAAACATGTTGGATATGGTGTCCCAGTTTATCCAACTCGACCAAACTGGCCTAAACCTGGAGCCGAAAATAGCGGCAAGCATTGACTACATGTCTTTTAACCAACTACAGGGACAGGCATTATCGGACACCACAGCACGACACTTACCACCAGGGAACTGCAAGTCGCTAAATGTTCCCAGTGTCAACCAGTGCATCTGGAAACATGTCGGGGCATCAATTAGAACCAGGGACTTAAAAATACAGAAAGTCCTAAATGTCCTAACAGCAGGAATTACGGCTTTTGCCCGCACATTGAATGAGCAAAACATGACCCAAGACCACCAAGATGCACTGGCTTTACTCTGCAACTCACAATACGAGTTAAACAATATTAGGAAAGTGCTAACCGGCTTTAGACCCCAAATTTGCCGGCCTCTGCAAACCTGGAACCTCCAAACCATCAATACTACTATTTGGAGGGGATTTATCAAAACAAGTCAAAGAACTTGACGAAGAGGTGAAAACCCTGGGGCTCATAAAAGCAGCATCCAAAACCTACTACGGCCAAAAACATCACCCCTACGCACCCACCAGTCGGCCAAGACCAACTGGAGAAAGCGCAAAAACCAGGAACACCCAACATCGGTCTCTTTTAGGCCATGGCCCAGACCGATCTTCCTGGAAAATGCGCAAGCCCTCAACACCAACCCAACTACAGACCCAGACAACGGCGCCTCAACGTCCACGGAGGATGCCGAAGAAATAACACACCTACCACTGGTAACCATGGAGGTAGGTGGGTCTGGTTCCTTAAGAATTAAAGGGAGCATGGAAGTTGGTGGGAGATTACGATATTATTTGGATGCATGGAATAAGTTAACTACCGACACTTATATTCTAAGCAGTATCCAGGGTTATACCATAGAATTTATACAAAAACATAACCCTCTAGTTCAGCATGTACCAAAATGAATGTTTGTGCTCACAGGCATAGAAAAATCTAAAGCACATGCTGAACTACAGCGGCTTTATAAAAAAGGAGTAATTGAGAAAACCCAACACAAATCACCGGAATTCGTGTCCAACATCTTTATAAAAAACAAGAAAGATGGTGGTTGCCGCATCATCATCGATTTGACTACCTTGAATACCTTTGTACAATATATTCATTTCAAGATGGAAACCTTTGTTACTGCTAAGCAATTGATTTCCGAAGGCTACTACATGGCAAGCATCGATTTAAAAGATGCTTACTATACAGTACCCACAAGAGGTGACCACAGATGTTATTTAAAATTCAACTGGATGGGTCAGCACTGGAAATACAGGGCACTACCTAATGGGCTAACATCAGCCCCCAGGCTGTTCACAAAAATTTTGAAACCAGCCCTAGCGTTACTGCGGAAATAAAAACACATGGTAATGGCATATCTAGATGACATATTTATTGTTGGCAAAACTTTGGAATTGGCTAAACAAGCGGTAACAGCCACAAAACAATTGTTTGAAAAACTGGGGTTTATCATCCATCCAGTTAAGTCTAAATTAACGCCTTCAACAAAAATGGATTATGTGGGGTTCACCATTAACTCAGTTCTCATGTCAGTGACTTTGCCGAAAGAAAAGGTTACAGCCTTAATAGAGGCTTGTAGCGAAATCATTGACATCACCAAACCATCCATTAGACTGGTAGCTAGAATAATTGGGACGATAGTGGCTGCATTTCCAGCCACACAATTCGGACCTTTTCACTATCGAAATTTACAGAGAGCAAAAATAAGAGCACTCAAAATTAATGGTGGCCATTTTGACAGACCAATGAAGCTACCAACAGAGACCATAATGGAACTAAAATGGTGGGAACATAACATCAGGTATTGTTCCAATCCAATAATTATCAGCAACCCGTCTATGGTACTACAAACTGATGCCAGTGCACTTGGTTGGGGTGCTACCAATTCCATCTCCAGCTGTGGAGGGAGATGGAATGCACAGGAGGCATCATTATTACAAACACTGGGCATAAACTACCTGGAAATGTTAAGTGCATTCCATGGCCTTAAGTCATATTGTTCTGGGTTAAATCACCAGCATGTTAGACTACAAATTGACAACACCACGGTGGTAGCATATATCAACCTTATGGGTGGAAACAAATCGACATCATGTGACAATCTAGCCAACACAATTTGGCAATGGTGTATCCAGAGAGATATTTGGATATCAGCTACCTACTTACCAGGTAAACTAAATTTAGTGGCAGACACCAGGTCACGCAAATTCAATGAAAACACTGAATGGATGTTGGATAAAAATGTATTTGCTGAAATTACAGCATGGTATGGAACACCAGATATCGATCATTTCGCATCCAGGCTCAATCACCAGTTATCAAATTATGTTTCATGGGAACCAGACCTGGGGCAGCGGCAACAGATGCATTTTCGCTGCATTGGGGGGAAATTGTTTATTTATGCATTCCCTCCTTTCTGCCTCTTGAGTCGGGTATTAAGGAAAATACAGCAAGACTCTGCGTCTGGTATTTTGATAGTACCCGATTGGCCTACTCAACCATGGTTCCCGGTGATACTAGACATGGTATTAGAACCATGCATCACCATCCATCATAGACCTAATTTACTGGTCCATCCGGTAACAAAGGAAAGATCACCCACAGATCTATGAACATCCCGTCTGTTCTGGAATTCCTGGCAAGCCTCCATTACGATGAGAGGCTCAGTCATAGTGCCATCAACTGCGTCAGAAGTGCTCTGTCAACATACCTGTGGCAAGGAACAGAGCGGCATTCTGTTGGGACACACCCTGGTAACCAAACTCATGAGGGGCATTTTAATGTTAATCCCCTAAGAACCAGATACTCCCAAATATGGGATGTGAGCATTGTACTGACCATGTTAAGAAACTGGTCTCCAGCTACAGCTCTGTCCCTACAGAAACTGACTATGAAAACAGTCATGCTGATGGCCTTGGTCACGGCACAAAGGGTCCAGTCACTACAGAACCTAAGGCTGGACAACATGACTATTTCATCTGGAAATTTAACTTTTCACATCAATGAATTAGTCAAACAGAACCGACAGGGGTCAGCAGGCCTAAAAACAGAATTCAGGGCATACCCGACAGATGATCGTCTCTGTATTGTAACACACTTACTATTATATATGGAGTATACTAAGATCATCAGAGGGAAAGAAATGTCACTTTTAATCAGCTACAAACAGCCACTCAAAACAGTGACAGTCCAGACCATCTCTAGATGGCTAAAACAGGTCCTAATAAGGCTGGAGTAGACACTAGCATTTTAAATCTCACTCCACCAGGGCTGCAGCTACATCGGCAGCTATGAAGTTGGGTGCTCCTATGGACCAAATCCTCAAGACAGCAGGATGGTCAACGGAGAAAACTTTCCAATGATTTTATAACAAACCAGTCATTGAACCTGGAACATTTGCAGAAACAATTTTAAGTTCTGTAATATAATTTACCCCATAAATAGGGGCTATAATTTGGTGTTAATATATTTATCGTTGGGTTTTCAATATCGTATTGATGTCTAATGATGTTAACACTATTCTCCCGATAATCAAGGCAGATGTGATGCATGGACTCGTTTCCACGGCATGAAATCACAGAGCTTTAAAATCTTCACGTAGTCACTCACGTGACTCCGAAGTAAAATAGTAAGATTAAACGGGAACTTACCAGTTTGAAGTTTGATCGTTATTTTATGAGGAGTAACGTTGAGGGATTACGTGCCCTCCGCTCCCACCCTTGATCATATACTCAACTGGTATCTCTTCTCTAATCTTACTATGTTTAATCATTACAGTTATCTGTGATTTCACACCGCTGCTTTGAAGAATGACACGCATGCGTCCTGGCGGGGTTCTTCACGTAATCCCTCAACGTTACTCCTCATAAAATAACGATCAAACTTCAAACTGGTAAGTTCTCGTTTAATCTTACTATTTAATGTGTCTGTTTCTCCTTTTGCTGGTTGTAGAAGGAAGTTGCCCAGACAAGGAACGTCTTCTCTCAGGAATCATTACTAAAACACTTCAAATAATGCATCTGAAATAAAACTGGGCAAATGTCGTTTGAATGAAAGTTAACCTGCAGCTTTTAAGTAAAACAGAGATAAGAATGTTAGTTTCAAATATGGAAAGGAGAGAGGCAGAAGGCAAGACACCAGAGGGCAGTTAGAGTTAGGGTTAGGGTTGGTTTAACTGCAAAGTAAAATGGCGCCAAGATGGCTCCAAAATGGCGCCTCTTCCATCTGGACTCAGTGGGCTGTTCTGTGTGTACTGCAGTAACTGGGGTGATTGTGCTTATTTTTTTAGTTTAGTTTAGATATACAGCAAGGAAACAGGCCCTTCGGCCCACCGAGTCCGCACTGACCAGCGATCCCCGCACACTAACACACTAGGGACAATGTTACATTCTTACCGAGCCAATTAACCTGCAAACCTGTACATCTTTGGAGCGTGGGAGGAAACCGGAGATCTCGGAGAAAACCCACAAGGATCACGGGGAGAACGTACAAACTGAGTACAGACAGCACCCGTGGTTGGGATCAAACCCAGGTGTCTAACACTGTGAGTGCTGTGAGGCAGCAACTCTACCACTGCGCCACCGTGCCGCACAATGTACGGGGATTGCCTCGCGGACCTGAATGCAAAAAATGTATTTCGCTGTACCTGGTACATGCGACAATAAAGAAACCATTGATATCATTGGGAAGAGGATGAATACTTATTCAAGATGCAACTGCAGAATATTTAGAAAACCATAAGACAATCTTATAACAATACTATAAAAAACTATAACAATACTATAGCAACATTTGGTACTCAGTTCAGTTTAGTTTATTAAGACGTGAAACGTGCTAACCATCCAGCGGAACGACAATACATGATTACAATCGAGCCACCCACAGTGTACAGATACACGATAAGTGAATAACGTTTAGTGTAAGGTAAAGGGCCTGTCCCAATTGGGCGTCATTGGCGTGTCATTTATGCAACATTTACGCGTCACGACGCACGACGCGCACACGTGATGCGCACATGGCATGCATTTACGCTGCGCATGGTGCGTGGTGACGTAGGCAATGATGCGCGGTCGTGCGCGGCGCCCCAGGATTTTGGGATTCACAAAATCTTCGCGTGCCACCTGCGTGACGCGCAATTGACGCCCAAGTGGGACCGGCCCTTAAAGCCACTATAACAACATTTAAAGGTACTAGTAACAACATTTGAAAGACATTTGGACAGGTACATGGATAGGTTGTGAGGGTATGGGCCAAATGTATGTGGGGCATCTTGGTCGGCATGGGCAATTTGGGCCGAAGGGCCTGTTTCTGTGCTGTATGACTCTCTGACAATCAACCAGAATCAACATGGCTTCACGTTCGACAAATTTACCGGTACTCTCCAAGTGTGTATCAAACAGGATGGACAAAGGGGGTATCTATCTGTGAATGTCGTGAGTCTGGGTTGCAAGAAGACAATTGATAAGTTGCTGCATAAAAGGCTACCGTTCAAGATTTCTATGTTTTATGTTCTATGGTCGATGACAATTGTGGATAGATACAGAAAGAGAAAATAAAGTTTGATTTACTGTCAAGGGGAAGTAAAACAACATTGCTGTACATTATAGTTGTATTTAAGTACGACAAGAGACCTGGAAGCATTTGGAAGATTGATGTTATAATGGATAATCTGTCGTGAGACCAGGCAGGTTGAGCGGAATATTCTTTAATAACACAACAAATGCTCGAAACAACGCGTGCCTCGTCTAGAACCAACGATTACAGCTCCTGTCGATGTGATGAGCACTAACTACTAATTACTCTGAAAAGCCCGCGAACGAACCCACGGTCACGTGACAGTCGTGACCAATGACGAGGGTTCTGAATACCCAGCCCCACCACTAGGTGCCGCTACAGATCCAAGATGGCGCCCAACACAGGCGACTCTTTGTGCGCTGGTCACCGAAGTGGATCTGCAATCACGCGTTACAATCGCCCCACTCGTTTAAACCTCTATTCCAACAGCAGCATGTCTTACGCGAACCGTGCTCCCCGGCCCCATAGCAGAAGCGTCCAGGGGCGGAAAACCCGGGGGGGGGGGGGGGGGGCCCAGAAGGGACACTTCCCCCCCGTGTTTTGAGAGGTGGGGGACATCCCCCCCAAGTTTTTGTGATTCCGATTTTAAAATCTCCGTTTTTAGCGCTGGATTGAGCCTCCGAAGCCTCGCGCGCGTGTGCGTGTGTGTGTGTGTGCGTGTGCGTGTGCGTGCGTGTGCGTGTGTGTGTGTGTGCGCATGCGCGCGTGGCCACCAAAAAAAGTGTGTCCCCCGTCCCCTCCATGTTTTGATAGCGAGTTCCGCTCTTGGAAGCATCCACGTCGCGGGGCTGGAAACTGGACGTATCCTGAGCTGATTCTGCTGCCAAGTGATGGCTTCCACTGATTGTCGCCGGAAGCTTGCGTCCTTGTCAGGACAGACGGTGACAGCAAGGTCAACATTTGTCACAAGTTGGACACGAAAAGAAGAAGCGGTCCATGCTCCCGGTATCATGACTCTGCACACTGTGGACGGCTCGATTGTAATCGTGTACGGTCATTCAATCACCTCACTACACGGGTCGGATGGTGCATAGCCCTGATGCAGGAGTCGGGGGCACAACAACAATGATGGGCCAACTGAATGTGACTGCTGGGAGGCAACCCAAACTATGGAGCACTTGCCTACCTGCTCCCTCCTCCCAGAGCCCTGCAAACCAGTAGATCTCAAGCCAGAACCTGCACTATGCAGTGGCTTGGAAAAGTATAGCGACACGACAAGCAGATTCCACTGGCTGGCTAGCCGGAAGCTTGCGTCCTTTTTCGGACAGACGACAACAAAAGCTTTTCACTGTACCTCTGTTCACGTCTCTGTAAACTGTAGTTGGCTCGATTGTAATCGCATGCACACGTGACAAGAAACTAAACTCAAACTCAAACTGCCAACCGAATATTACCAGCATTTTATTTTTCAATTCTAGTAAGGTATA
Organism: Amblyraja radiata; assembly: GCF_010909765.2. Taxonomy (NCBI): domain Eukaryota; kingdom Metazoa; phylum Chordata; class Chondrichthyes; order Rajiformes; family Rajidae; genus Amblyraja; species Amblyraja radiata. The sequence continues at coordinate 28,500,250 of NC_045983.1, read as the reverse complement.
TCCCAGTGGTCTTATTGTTCAAGAAGGAACTGCAGATGCTGGAAAATCGAAGGTAGACAAAAGTGCTGGAGAAACTCAGCGGGGCTGAAGAAGGGTTTCGGCCCGAAACGTTGCCTATTTCCTTCGCTCCATAGATGCTGCCGTACCCGCTGAGTTTCTCCAGCACTTTTGTCTAACAGTGGTCTTATTGGTCACTAATTGCCCTACAATTCCATCAGTTTAATCCTGACTCTTTGACATGGATCACAGATCAGATAGTTGACAGGCCCGGGAAAGGTTGCAACAGATTTTTGCCGGGGTGGTAAATCTATGGAATTCATTGCCACAGAAGGCTGTGGAGGCAAAGTCAGTGTATATGGTTAAGGCAGAGGTAGATAGATTCTTGATTAGTGCAGGTGTCAGGGGCTATGGGGAGAAGGCAGGAGAATGGGGTTAGGAGGGAGAGATAGATCAGCCATGATTGAATGGTGGAGTAGACTTGATGGGCCTAATTCTACTCCTATCACTTATGAACTTATGAAACTTTTATATTACTGATCCCAAAGTGCCCAGTATGTGACTACAAAATAAATCATTTTAAAATAAACTTGTTTACAAATCCGACGCTGAATCTGCAAGGAAAATTCTCTGTCTTGCTTTAGTTTAGAGATACAGGTTGGGAGTCCACACCGAGCACCCACTCACTAGTTCTATTCTACACACTAGGGACAATCTACAGAAGCCAATCAACCTACAAACTGCACGTCTTTGGAGTGTGAGAGGGAAACTGGAGCACCCGGAGAAAACCCACGCGGACACAGGGAGAACGTGCAAAACTCCGTACGGGCAGCACCCGTAGTCGGGATCGAACCCTGGTCTCTGGTGATGTTACGCCCCTGTCCCACTTAGGAGACCTAAACAGCGACCTCTGGTGACCTTGCCCACCACCCAAAAAAAATCAAGGTCGAGGTGACCTGCAACCTCCTACCACCTCCCACGCATATGTTGAAAACCTTCCTCGACTATGAAGAAAACCGGCTTCGACCAGACCTGCGACTAAAACATTTTTTTTTAAACAGCAACCTATTTTTAGTCGAGGCCGGTTTTAATCATGATGAAAAAATAGCAGCAACCTAGATGAAGCCTCGACCACGCGGAAACCACTTTCGACCATTAGGGAGAGTGACCAAAACCTCTGGTGGCCTCGTGGAAACCTTGGGTGGCGGGCAAGGTCACCAGAGGTTGCTGTTTAGGTCTCTTAAGTGGGACAGGGGCTGAAGGCAGCAACTCTACCGCTGCGCCACCGCGCCGCTCTGACGTCAGCATTTCAAAATAAGGTCCTCATTGAGTTGGAGGATGAAGTATAACGTGATATTGAAGTTAGACACAAAATGCCACATCGGACGCAAGAAGGGTCTCGACCCAAAAGGTCACCTATTCCTTTTTGCTAAGGGACGCTGCTTGACCCGCTGAGTTACTCCAGCTTTTGTGTCTATCTTCAGTTGAAACCAGCATCTGCGGTTCCTTCCTTGTGTTGGTTTTGAACAATAATTGTTGCTTTAAGGCTTTAACATCTTTGAGGTTTTACGGCATGTGATGTACTGCTCTCTGGGCTGCTAGAGCTTCTATAAATAAAGTAAAGAGAGGCAGTCTGCGAGGAGCATTTGAACAAAGAGGACACATCTTGTCTTGAGATCCTTGTCTCTCAGACATACTTGTCTGGGCACTCTGAAAATTGACCTGTTTGGTGTTTGGAGTCCGCAGACTGTCATATCCCAGTGAGATTATCTGTGAAAGAAAAACATTGCTGGCAGGAACTGGGTAAAAACACAAAATGTTATAAATGCAGCCTAAAGGATTTGGTGGCGGGAATGAATCATCGTCTTGTGAATGCGGGAGAGAGCACAAGGAAGGCTAGTATAATAATTTACAGTTACAATTATCACAAGGCTTGGATGGCAATATGAGACAAGAAGAGGAGACTTTTATATCACACTTCCTCGTCTCTCCGCATCCCAACGGCTGCACGTGAATTCCTTTACAATGTAGCTGTGCAAGAATTATAAACGCATCACTTTATTTTCATAATAAGCATTTATAAGTTGATTTCCCTCCCCACCCCCCAACATTTTTTCTTAAATAATTTTGACTAGGTCAAGCAAAATTGACAAGCAATATAGAAATGTGTGGGAAGGATCAATCGACTACTAGTTATTACTTCACTTCTTTGAGGAATGCTCCACTCTTCTGGTGTAGTTCCCCTATGCAAAGATAAATTGTAAGTTTTTGACATTGAGCATTTCAACTATGTTTTTAATCTTAGGCCCAGAGTAAGCTTTGTGAATCATTGGTTACATTTTTAATATGTTTAAATTTACCTCGAGTAAAATCTTAGATTTAAATAATAGCGAATAGCAGTACTGTGCACCTAATGGATAATTTGTCAATTCTGATTATAGTTTAGTTTAGAGATACTGCACATAAACAGGCCCTTCGGCCCACCGAGTCTGCACCGACCAGAGATCCCCGCACACTAACGCTATCCTACACACACACGGGACAGTTTGTACTTACACCACGCCCATGGAATGAAACTGAAGATCTTGGAGAAAACCCACGGGGAGAACGTACAAACTCCGTACAGACAAGCAAGAGCGGAACTCACTATCAAAACATGGAGGGGACGGGGGACACAATTTTTTGGCGGCCAAGCGCGCATGCGCACACTCACACACACACGCGAGGCTTCGGAGGCTCAATCCAGCGCTAAAAGCGGAAATTTTAAAATCGGGATCACAAAAACTTGGGGGGTATGTCCCCCACCTCTCAAAACATGGGGGGGGACGTGTCCCCTCTGCCCCCCCCCGGGTTTTCCGCCCCTGCAGACAAGCGTCCGTAGTCGGGATCGAACCCGGGTCTCGGGCTCTGTAAGGCAGCAACTCTACCGCTGCGCCATCTTGCCGCCCCTAAGATTGACAGTGTTTTCTTACTAATGGCTTTCTTTGTAAAATAAGGTGTAGTATCTGTATGCAATGATCCCCACACACGTGCACTAGGGACAAGTTACAATTTACAGAGGCCAAATGATACTACAAGCCTGCATGTCTTTGGAGTGTGGGAGGAAACCGGAGCACCTGGAGAAAACCAACGCGGTCATGGAGAGAAGGTACAAACTCCGTACAGACGACACCCGTGGTCAGGATCGAACCCGAATCTCTGGCGCTGTAAGGCAGCAACTCTACTGCTGCGCCATCGTGCCGCCCAAGTCGTATTGATAAAATCTCTACGTCCTTTAATGCAATTGCAATGGTTTTTTTTGGCCTTCCACCTGTTTCATCCAACCTCCTTTACTTTTCTGGACTCTTTTGCCAAGTCACCAGCTTTGAGTCACACACCAGTGAGCCTGACAAACAAATGGAAACAAATAGAAGTACTTTGAAAGCAAAATGAGTGGGAGTGCAAATCCTAGGTAGACAAAAATGCTGGAGAAACTCAGCGGGTGAGGCAGCATCTATGGAGCGAAGGAATAGGTGATGTTTTGTTTTTAGACCCTTCTTCAGACGAGAGTGCAAATCCTGCCGAGTTAGGCACATTGCCAGTTCTACAAGTCAAATGAGTAGTTTGCCGGGTAGTAGGGTTAGGGGATGGTTCGTGGTTGTGGGTTTGGGGCAGGCGGGGGAGGGGGGGCGGGGTGGAGCAGATTGGTTTGATTTTGCACAGACGCATGAGACTGGAATGCTGGAATCTGGAGCACAACACAAAAGTACTGGAGCAACTCCAGTTGTATTTGGATGATGACAATGACGAGGACTTGCCAAAAGGTCATAAGGTAGTAAGTGGTAGGAGCAGTACTAGGCCATTCGGCCCATCTGCTCCGCCATTCAATTATCTCTCCCTCCTAACCCCAATCGCAGACTCGGTGGACCGAAGGGCCTGTTTCCGTGCTGTATCTCTAAACAGATGACATCAGACTGGTTGGTTCCCATAGGCTGATTGGTGGCTAGGGACAGTGTTATCAGTGATAGGAGCAGAATTAGGCCATTCGGCCCATCAAGTCAACTCCACCATTCCATCAAGGCTGATCTATCTCTCCCTCCTAACCCCATTCTCCCCATAACCCCTGACACCTGTCCTAATCAAAAATCTCTGCCTTATAAATATCCATTGACTTGGCCTCCACAGCCTTCTGTGGCAAACAATTCCACAGATTCACCACCCTCTGACTAAAGGAATTTATCCTCATCTCCTTCCTATGGGAACGCCCTTTAATTCTGAGGCTATGATCTCTGGCCCTAGACTTTCCCACTAGGGGAAACATTCTCTTCACATCCACTCTATCCGGGCCGTTCACTATTCAAAGAATCCAGAGTGGTAAAGAGTCCGGAATCCAGAGTTACCTTGCAGTAAACGTTATTCCCATCTCATGTTTAAGAAGGAACTGCAGATGCTGGAGAAATCGAAGGTAGACAAAAATGCTGGAGAAACTCAGCAGGTGAGGCAGCATGGCGGAGCAAGGGAATAGGTGACGTTTCAGGTCGAGGCCCTTCTTCAGACTGACCCCATTCTCCTGCCTTCTCCCCATAACCCCTGACACTGAGATATCAGCATTGTAAAGTGAAAGAAACAATTACTAATATGACGCCTTCGGTACCCGACCAAAGTGATGGAATCATTGAGTCATAGAGTGTGGAAACAGGCCCTTCGGCCCAACTTGCCATAACTGACCAACATGACCCATCTACACTGCGTTTGGCCCATATCCCTCTAAACTCGTCCGACCCACGTGCCAGTCTAATTGCTTCTTAAAATGTTGCTACAGACCCTGCCTCAAGTACGTCCTCCGGCAGCTCGATCCATACACCCACCGCCCTTTGTGTGAAAAAGTTACCCCTCAGGTTCCTATTAAATCTACCCCCCTCACCTTAAACCTATATCCTTTGGTTCCTCATTCCCCTACTCTGGGCAAGAGACTCAGTGAGTCTAGCCGATCTATTGCTCTCATGATTTTATACTTAATGAAACTTCTTGTGTGAACCTGGACTGAAATATCATCAAATTCTGGGAACATTAACTGATACAATGTTCTGTCTGAAGAAGGGTTTCGGCCCGAAACGTTGCCTATTTCCTTCGCTCCATAGATACTGCTGCACCCACTAAGTTTCTCCAGAACTTTTGTCTACCATACAACTGATTCCAGCAGAGGTCACTGGATGGCAAGATATTGATTGATTAGTAGGACTGGATGTTACAATCCCTAAGGTTTTTCACTACAATTGACATTTGGTTTTCTCGGGGATGACCACTAGGTGATTTTGCTATCAATCAGACACATCTTCAGTTGTGTACCTCAACGTCACTGGGTGTTTCGGCCTTTTAACACAAGACACCCTCAGTCGAGGCAGGCCCACCGCAGGGTGATCAGCCCTGGGTATGTGTCTCATGGTTAGCCTCTAGATGGTCATGTGGCAGCCCAGACAGCATCGTTTCTCTTCAGCCACAGCCAGTGACTGCTCGAATTTATTGGAACTTACAAAATCATTATTCTAAATATATCTAATCTTGCCAAAACAGCTGATAATCAAACCTCGTTATTATTGCAGCTAAATCCAATAAATTAATAATTTATTTTATCATGGCCAGGAATGTTTGCCTGGATCAAGGTTCCATTATGATTGGTAAAGAATTGTCCATCAGTCCTACATTGTTCTTGACATGTTTAAATGTTTAGTCAGGAGCTTAATCAAAAGAGTAAAAACCTTGAAACGTTTGAAAATAGATTAAATTATTTAATTGCATTTGCAGGTGAAGGCGATGTATTGAATGTAATTTGTGTTAATGTACCAAGTGGTAAAGACCTCAACGGTAGAACAGGCGGAGGGCGATGGCTGACCTTAGTGGAGCGGCACAACGGCTGGGAAGGCGAATGAAGGCTGCAGTAGAAAAGGGTCTCCAGTCGTCTTAGACTCAATGCCACTGGATCCTGACCCAGATCTGTCAAGGGCCGTGGGGTGGCTGTCTGTGCACCAGTCTCCCCACGTTAAACAAAGTCACGCACAGGCGTCCTCCAACCCTGGAGACACCCATGGTTGGCCATGACCGAAGTGGGCCTAAGAGAAGAGAAAGAGTGCAATTTGGAAATGGTTTGCCCTTGGTTCTGTTTAGTTTAGTTTACTTTAGTTTAGTTCAGAGATACAGCATAGAAACATCCCCCTCAGCTCTAAAGAGTGTTTAATTGTCAAATGTACCAAAAATGGAACAATAAAATTCTTATTTGCAACAGCATAACAGATCTGTAAATACAGTATTCATAGATAAGAACATAATAAATAAAAGAAAGTCCAATAACAATTAAAAATAGTGCTAGATTTCCAGGTAGAAAAGAGATTTAGAAAGTGTAGAACGGCAGGGATGTCACGGTGGCGCAGCGGTAGAGTTGCTGCCTTCCAGTGCCAGAGACCCGGGTTCGATCCTGACAACGGGTGCTGCCCGTACGGAATTGTACATTCTCCCCGTGGGTTTTCTCACACATTCCAAAGACGTACAGGTTTGTAGGTTAATTGGCTTCGGTTAACTAACATTATAAAATGTCCCTAGTGTGTGTAGTATGGTGCTAGTGTATGAGGTGATCGGTGGTCGGCGTGGACTTGGTGGGCCGAAGGGCCTGTTTCCGTACTGTATCTCCGAAATCTCTAGTCTAAAGTAAAGTCTAAAGACTTGATTCTTGAATTATTCTTTTCCCATTTGCTCTACCTATAGTACTGGATTTTGGTTTGATTTGTATTCAGGTACAGTCAACAAATAGGAGCCGGCCTTGGGAAAGCAAGGGTTGCTTGAAGTTAGAGAAGTCAATGTTCATTCCACTGGGGTGTAAGCCGCCCAAGCGAAATGTGAGGTCCCTCCAATTTGTGCAGGGCCTCAATCTTCCTCCAATTGACTTCCGTTTTCCGGGCCTTCACATTCAGGCCTGGGTTGGGGGGCTACAGTTCTCCGATAATGTGATTCAAAATCCGTGTCATATAATTTCAACATCTCGTCTGAAACGAGATAAAAGGAATGAAACACCAAGGGAAACAATTAAGATCTGCCTTTCTCACCACGCTGTTGTTTTCCTCAGAGGCCTGTCAACCCCAATACACACATCTTCACTTTAATAACAGCTTAAGGCTTTTTATTTTCTGCACGACTTTAAAAATGCATGAAAATGGTTCTGAAACTGCTTGATTTAGCACTAATCGGACCCTGGGGTCCAATCCTGGATAAACCTCACCTCACAATCCTTCCATCTCCCTGCCTGCCAGAGACCAAGAGCACAGTGGTGGTTGCGTCTGTGTTATTAATGCCACTTCATGTGAATTAAGTTTATCCACTAGTGTGTGTCATCTCCTCTATACGATACAATAGAACTTTATTTATCCCAGGAGGGAAATTGATCTGCCAACATTCATAAAAACACAAAATACATGAAACATGAAATTAAAGTAACGAGTGGAAAGGATTGGGGATGCGCAAAGATTGGGGGCCGGGGAGGGGGTGGGGGGCGTGGGCGAGGGGAGTCAGTCTCGGTCTACCCCACGGGGGAGTTGTACAGTTTGATAGCCACAGGGAAGAAGGATCTCCTGTGGCGTTCTGTGCTGCATCTTGATGGAACCAGTCTGTTGCTGAAGGTGCTCCTCAGGGTGACCAGTGTGTCATGGATGGGGCGAGCTGTATTGTCCAAGATGCCCTGTGTGTCCCCCCCCTGACAACAAAGCTGTCAGCTCATCTCCATGTCATCTCCCTCGCCCGAAACCCATCACCCCAACACCTAGACAACGAAGACTCTTACGTTAGACTCCTGTTTATCGACCCTAGCTCTGCCATCGACACCATGTTCCCGGCCCAAGCTCATCTCCAGACTCCCGGACCTAGGAATCAACTCCCCCCCTCTGCCACTGGATCCTCTGACCCACACATCTCAATCAGTGAGGATAGGTGACAACACCGGTGTTCGGCAGGGGTGCGTTCTTAGTCTCCGAATATACTCCATCTACACTCACGGCCCTAGGGCTAAATTTGGCTGTAATGCCATTTACAAGTTTGCAAATGACACTCCTGTGGTGGGCCCATTCAAGAACGGCACGGTGAAGCATCACCTAATGCCAAAATAATATGAATGAATGAATACTTTATTGTCACAAATCATAATGAAATTCTTTGCTTGAACACCCAAGGTATGCAAATAGTCGCTATATAAGGGTGCTGATGAAGTTACAAAGTATCCCCGCATCAGGTCCCCCTTTGTTCTCTCCCTCCCCCAACCCCTCCTCTCCCTCATGGCGCCCCCCCCCCCCCACGCCGGGACCTCCATTGTTCCTTCCCCCGGCAGCGACGTCCTCACTTCCTCGTGGTCCGTCCTCATCCGTCGGTCAGCCGCCGCAACGACCTCTTCACTATCGCCGCCGGATCCTCTCCGGACGCCTCCGTGGCTCCTACCGTGGGCCCACGTCGACTCGCGCCGCGCGGGCTCCAACCTCGGCTCACGGGCGCCGCCAACTCCACCGGCCTCGCCGACTGCGCGACGCACCGGGAGGCGTCCATGATAATCTCGCAGGATAAGGCGGGGACTTCTGTTAACAAAGTACTGCTTGCTTGCTGGAAGGGCTGCATTTTGTAATGTTTAGAAGAATCGGCAAGAATTGCAGCAGCCAAAATTAAGGAGATCTCTGTGTGGACTGGAGCAGGTTGAATGCATGTTGTAGGAGACAGAGGTAAAGGAAACCTTTGTACATTTTGAACCCTCACCTTTCCCATGGATGCGTTCAATAAAAAGCTCACGAGAGCAAGTAAATTATCACCCAATCTCACTCTCACTAATATGTCAAAGATGCCCACACTCTTTTGTTTCAAGTGATGCTTTCATTTACAAGTCAAATCCTTGCTCCTTGGTTTGCTTCATGGTGGGTCTATTGTATTGGCAAACATGACCAAGTTCACACTCATCTCAATCAACATACTTCCATTTATAATTTAATCCACACGATAGCACATTATATGTTTTTTATCGTGTGTCTAGTTAATACTTGCATCGGAAGTGCTGCTGTCCCTGAAGTCAACTTTAATCTTATTGTATTTGCTCTACTGTGTTAGTATATACAGCACCACAACTTCACATGTGTCGTTGCAGTTCCTAAGTTGCAGTTGACTAAAGAAATTCCTCCTCATCTCCTTCCTAAAGGAAGGTCATTTAGCGGTGCAGTGGCGACGACCAGTTTCTTTGAACGATATTTTATTAATAACTCGCTCCTTGGTCTACAAGTCTATACACACGCGACTGGCCACAACGGTGGTCAGTCAAACAACAGCCGCGCGAAAATGAAACCGCGCGAAAACCCCGGACCCTCCCGGGTCACGTGCCCGCGGCTTCCGAACGCCGGGTTCAATACTGGCGTGCGCCAGCAGGCGCCGCTACAGCCATTTAATTCTGAGGCTAGGACCTCTGGTCTTGGACTCTCCCACCAGTGGAAACATCCTCTCCACATCCACTCTAGCCAGGCCTTTCACTATTCGACAAGGTATCAGAGCCACCTATTGAATCCTTTCCTCTTTAGGGTATGACATTATGGTCCACATTTAGTGGTTGTCCACTAATGCGCAAAACTTATAGCAACCTCAGGATTTTTGCATATTGTGGCGCCACCTGGAGGTTAGGCCACATACTGGGAGAACCCTCAGCCCTAGGATTGGCGGGGTCACGTGACTGTGTTTGGCGGGAAGAAGTCGTCACGTGGCTTAGGAGTGTGCCCTGATATATATATATATATATATAGAACTCTGGGAGAACCCTCCCCAGTCGCATGTGAGCTGTTCTCTGTTCAACACAATAAAGATCACTTTGTTTCACTACACGTCTCGCTATGATATGCCCAGTTTAACTTGGGCATCCCCATATTGCTGTGACCAGTCTGAAGGGCCAGCGTAGACTGCACTGTGTCCGGCCTCCTCCAGTGTACAGAAGCCGAAGTGTCCTGGACAAAGTTTTTTTGTTTAGTTTAGAGATATAGTGTGGAAACAGGCCCTTCGGCCCGTCGAATCCACACCAACCAGCGATCCCCGCACATTGACACTATCCTACACACACTAGGGACAATTTACATTAATGTCAAGCCAATTTAAACCTACAAACCTGTACGTCTTTGGAGTGTAGCGGTGGGGGGGGGGAACCGAAGATCTCTGAGAAAACCCACGCAGGTCATGAGGCCAACGTACAAACTCCGTACAGACAGCACCCGTAATCAGGATCGAACACGGGTCTCCGGCGCTGTGAGGCAGCAACTCTACTGCTGCGCCACCGTGCCGGCCCAGATGTGAATTTAGGTTATTGAGAAAGACCCTGAAATTCTTACCCTTATTTACTTGAGATCTAGAACATAGAAGAGTACAGCACAAGAACACGCCATCAATGCCTGTGCTGAACATGATGCCAAGACCATCTCTTTATCTACCTGCGCATGTTCCCCATGTTGGGGGAGTCCAGAACCAGGGGCCACAGTTTAAGAATAGGGGGTAAGCCATTTAGAACGGAGACGAGGAAACACTTTTTCTCACAGAGAGTTGTGAGTCTGTGGAATTCTCTGCCTTAGTGGAGGCCGGATCTCTGGATACTTTTAAAAGAGAGCTAGATTGGGCTCTTAAAGATAGCGGAGTCAGGGGAAATGGGGAGAAGGCAGGAACGGGGTACTGATTGGGGATGATCAGCCATGATCACATTGATTGGCGGTGCTGGCTCGAAGGGCTGAATGGCCTACTCCTGCACCTATTGTCTATTGTCATAATCCATCTCCCTCCATTCCCTGCATATCCATAGTTATATGCACATCCATTTCTGCCTCCATCACCACCCCAGGCAGTGCGTTCCAAGCACCCACCACCACTTGTGTAAAAAAGTCGCCCCGCACATCTCCTTTAAGCTTTGCCCCTCTCACCTTAAAGTTATGCCCTCTTAAGTGAATTTAAGTGTATCCACAACAGTCGCCTCATCCACAGCCAACCACTCCAGCCCAGAAAATTCCTATTCAACGCACACACATTTTCATCCGTGGACTTTGAACTTTGAACGTACATTTCAAAATAAAGAGGGATTTTTCATTTTATAAATTACCTATAAGGTTTATTTAGAATATTCCAACTTCAACTTTAATCATGCGTAACCCAGGTTTCATTTAACACCCCGAATAACCTTCAAGAAGTGACTTAAAAAATTAATTTAAAATTATTTCCTTATTCCTGCCACAATGTTTTGGTGTGTTTGACCGCTCAGCTGAATCATAGCTGCTGTTCCCATTGAACCTGACACCTGATGGAAGATAGACATAAAAAGCTGGAGTAACTCAGCGGGACAGGCAGCATCTCTGGCGGGAAGGAATTGGGGTGACGGTTGGGTTCGAGGAAGGAGAGTCTCGACCCGAAACGTCACCCGTTCCTTCTCTCCAGAGTTGCTGCCTGTTCCGCTGAGTTACTCCAGCATTTTGTGTCTTTCGTCGGTTTACGCCGGCACCTGCAGTTCCTTCTTACAACACCTGATCGAAGCACAGATTTGAACAGAAATTCTGCCCCTTTCTTTTGGGGAATTACAGAGGCTTTGCAACATCTATCAAGTTCTGACCTGCGATGGAGAGTTGTGGTATAACATTACAGCACAGGAACGGGTCCCGTCGGCCCTCAATGTTTGTGTTGGACATGATGCCCAGCTGAACTGATCTCATCTGCCGCACTTGCCCTCTATTCCCTGCACTTCCATGCGCCTATCCAAAAGCCTCTTCAACCCCACTATTGTATCTGCCTCCACCACCACCACCGCCCCTGGCAATGCGTTCCAAGTCCCTCACCACTGCGTAAAAAAAAACTTGTCCTGCACATCTCCATTAAACCTTCGCCCTCTCACCTTACAGCTATGCCCTCTAGTGTTGGACATTTCCACGCTGGGATAAAGGTTCTGACTGTCTACCTTATCTCTGTCTCTCATAATTTTATATACTTCAAACAAAACTTCCCTCGACCTCCGACGTTCCAGAGAAAACAATCCAAATCCACGTGCAGAATCGTCATGTCTTACAGCACAAGGTATCCATTAGCTAAACCTTTGAGATGCCGTCCTGTCACACAGCAAACACTGGGGCAGAGAGACATCTAGGGCCAGAGTTTTAAAAGATTTGGGTGAGTGGCATAATTTCTGCTCAAGTGAATTATACTTGGTTCCATGCATAAATTCTTTATAACATTTGTTGTCGTTTGAATCTTCAACTAATGTTTGTTCTCCTGTGTAGGAAGGAACTGCAGATGCTGGTTTAAACCGAAGATAGACACAATATGCTGGAGTAACTCTGCGGGTCAGACAGCGTCTCTGGAGGGAAGGAATGGGTGACGTTTCGGGTCGAGGCCCTTCCTCAGGAAATGATCACCTCGACACAAAACGTCACCTATTCTTTTCTCCAGAGCTGAAGAAAGGTCTCGACCCAAAACGTCACCTATTCCTTTTCTCCAGAGATGCTGCCGGATAGGGTGACGTTTCGGATAGAGACCCTTCTTCAGACTGAGAGTCAGCGGAAAGGGAAACGAGAGATATAGAGGTGATGGAGGGAGATATTGAACAAATGAATGAAAGATATGCAAAAAAGTTACGACGATAAAGGAAACAGGCCTTTTGTTGGATGCTTGCTAGGTGGGAACGAGAAGCTGGTGCAACTTGTGTAGGGGTGGGATGGAGAGAGAGGGAATGCCAGTGGGTTGTAAGCTGCCCAAGCGAAATATGCTGGCTCTTCCCATGTTTTCTCATGAATTTCTCATGCTAGCTATAATCATGTTTTGGAATTGGATGAAAGACATACATCATGATTTAACTGAGGAAGAAAGGCCATATTCATGATTTATTTTTGGACCTGTAACATCAAAGCTTATTAAATCCGGTTCGCAGTTTGGAGAAAAATAACTTGCTCACGGTAAGTTAATTTTATGGAGGGAGAGAGGGAAGAATCAGCAAACAAGGCAGGACTCGCGAGTTCGGATCACAATCTATGCTCATTTTAACATGAATAAAGATTGTGAACATGAAAAAAAATAGTTTTCTGGCGCCCATCATATTAATCACATTTATTCGTCAAAGATTCACATCTTTGTGAAGTGTTTGTAGGCTCACGCTTAGATCAGCCATGATTGAATGGATGAGTAGGCTTGATGGGCCGAATGGCCTAATTCTGCACCTACAACCTATGAACATAAAAAGGTGTTGAATTTCAATCACCTTACAATATAATAGAATATACTTTGCCAGAGATACTAATGCGCAAAAATACACCGTCTTTCAAAGCCACGTCATTACGGAAATTGAACCATGAACCTGACTTGTGAATAGCTGAAGATATCTAATGTGACTGTTTTTTTTTTGAAGAAATAATTTGTTTTATATTTTTAAGTCTCATTTCCCCCCAACCCAGCAGATAACTGATTGAAGCATTTCACAGTGCGTGTGTAATGTCGGTTGGAATTGCACTGAGATACAGTCTGAAACTGTGTTGGCAGCAGTCAACCCCCGTCGATATTAGTCGATAATATAGAAATATTAGCCATTTCCCTCGCTCTAACCGAGGCTGTGTCACTTGCTGGCGATTTGCGGCACTCTGCGTATTTTACTTCAGTTAACCTACAAACCACAGCCTTGCTGAGACAGTGCTGTGTGCAGCGCGGTGATTTATCACACAACATGCCACATGGTGAACGACCCAGCAAATGCAACATAAGCTGGGAAAGGGTACAGAGAAGATTTACGAGGATGTTGCCAGGTCTAGAGGGTCTGAGCTATAGGCAGAAGTTGAGTAGGCTGGGTCTCTATTCCTTGGAGCGCAGGAGGCATGATCTATAGAGGTGCATAAGGTCTTGAGAGGAATAAATCGGGTAGGTGCACAGAGTCTCTTGCCCAGAGTAGGTGAATCGAGGACCAGAGTACATAGGTTCAAGGTGAAGGGGAAAAGATTTAACAGGAATCTGAGGGGTAACATTTTCACACAAAGGGTGGTGGGGGCATGGAACGAGCTGCCAGAGGAGGTAGTTGAGGCTGGGACTATCCCAACATTTAAGAGGCAGTTAGACAGGTGCATGGGTAGGACAGGTTTGGAGGGATATGGACCAAACGCAGGCAGGTGGGACTAGTGTAGCTGGGACATGTTGGCCGGTGTGGGCAAGTTGGGCCGAGGGGCCTGTTTCCACACTGTATCACTCCATGACTCTAACACCTCCACATTGCCTGTGAATGGCTTGCACCTGTATTGTTATTCAGCTGGTTGAAATTCAGGCAGCCGACTTAAAATTCCACACATCCCATCGTCCAAATCACACATAAACATAATTTGTTCTAGGTAGGCACAAAATGGTGGAGAAACTCAGCGGGACAGGCAGCATCTCTGGAGTGAAGGAATGGGCGACGTTTCGGGTGGAGGCCCTTCTTCAGACTGATGTCAGGGGAGTGGGCGGGACAGAGATGGAATGTTGTCGGAGTCTACAGTGAAACAATTTTACTATGTGAAAAATGATTCCGTGGGTCCTCACATTATTCTCATGAACTCCTGGCTTAAGTCAAATTCCATGTTTTTATGAGCCGACAACATGATCTCTCCACCTGTATTCTACATGTGTTATTCTTCCACCAACACAAGGTGAAGCTCTCTTCCTCTTGGTAGCTCTCTGGTTAAGCTTTGGAGCTGCAACACCTACTCTTTTATCTCCCACTGTCACACCACCGTCATAGGAGCAGAATTAGGCCATTCGGCCCATCGAGTCTGCTCCACCATTTGATCATGGCTGATCTATCTTTCCCTCTCAATACCATTCTCCTGCGTTCTCCCCGTTACCTTTGACCCCCCCCCCCCCCTAGTAATCAAGGGCCTATCAATGTTTGCTTTGAAAATACCTAATGTTCATCAATTCATAAGTCATAGGAGCAGAATTAGGCCATTTAGTCCATCAAGTCTACTCCGCCATTCAATCTATCTTTCCCTCAACCCCATTCTCCTGCCTTCTCCACATAACCTCTGTGACATTTATGCCTTGGCCTCCACAGCTGTCCGTGGCAATGAAATCCACAGATTTACCATCCTGTGGCTGAAGAAATTCCTTCTCATCTCCATTCTGGTTTAGTTTAGTCTTAGCTTAGTTACAACAAGGAAACAGGCCCTTCGGCCCTCTGAGTCCACACCGACCAGCTATCCCCGCACAGTAACGCTATCCTAGGGACAGTTTACACTGTATATATAGCAAGCCAATTAACCTACAAACCTGTACGTCTTTGGAGTGTGGGAGGAAACTGAAGATCTCGGAGAAAACCCACCCAGGCCAGGGGGAGAACGTACAAACTCCGTACAGACAGCACCCGTAGTCGGGATCGAACCCGGCTCTAAGGAAGTAACTTTACTGCTGCGCCACTCTGTCGCTGATCAGCGTGGACTTGGTGGGACTGTTTCCACACTGTACCTCTAAACTAAACTCAACTAAACTAAACACATCTAAACTAAACTAAATATACATTATTGCCTCTAATCAATCACATTGTATGGGGAAGTTCCAATCAATAAAATAATAGCTTCATATTGCCATGATAGCAAACATCTCCCTTGTTGATTGATGGCAGGAGAAGAATAAATATAAGGTACATTTACTTTACATTGGAATTTGTCATGCTGACAAATGTGTTTGATTTCCTTTGTGCAGTAACACAGTGCAGTAAAGGAAATTAAACTCATAAATGTCTTCACTAGAAGGTCAAAGCTTAACCACGCAATATTTGTTCTTCAAAGGTCAGAAACCACCCTGAAAGTTGGCAAAAAGCAGCTGGATAGCTACTTTAAGCCAGACTGCTTAATACGAAATTAAAATGTAACATGTGATTGGGCTTGGGCAGCTTACAACCCAGCGGTATGAATACAGACTTCTCTAACTTCAAGTAAGCCCTGTTTTCCCTCTCTCTGCATCCTAGTTCTCCAAAGATAGACACAATATGCTGGAGTAACTCAGCGGGACAGGAAGCATCTCTGGGGAGAAGGAATGGGTGACTTTAACTATAAGTCTGACACATGCCACGTACAGAAATACTCAGATGATACAGTGATTGTGGCATGTGTAAGGAACGGGCAGGAGGAGGAATACAGGAACTTGACCAGTGCCTTTTGTGCCTGGAGTGAAGAGAACTGTCTCATCCTGAACACAACTAAGACTAAAGAGATGGTGGTTAACTTTGGCAGGTCCAAGCTCCCCCTTCAGCCGGTCAACGCTGCAGGGGCTGACATTGAGGTGGTGCAGACCTATAAATACCTTGGAGTGCACCTTGACAACAAACTGGACTGGTCTGTCAACTCTGACTCCCTCTACAAAAAAGGCCAGAGCAGACTCTTTTTCCTCAGAAGGCTCAAATCCTTCAATGTGTGTAAGGATATGCTGCACATGTTTTACAACACTGTGGTTGCAAGCGTTATTTTCTACGCTGTTGTCTGCTGGGGCAACAGCATTAGTGCAAAAAACAACAAGAAGCTGGTCAAATTGGTTAAACGAGCTAGCTCAGTGCTGGAGGGGAGAGTAGACTCTGGGATGGTTGGGCTTGAGAGGCGTATGAGGCACAAGGTGCAGGTCATCCTGAAAAACCCCGGGCATCCTCTCCATGTAATTCTGGAGTCAAAAGAGCACCCGGAACTACAACCGGCTCCTCTCCCTGCCCTGTAGAACGGAGCGGTTCAGGAGATCCTTCACCCCTGCAGCCATTAGATTTTATAATTCGGACCGCTAGGCTGTAGGGGGATGCATTCTGCAATTTTTAATTTTTAATTGTTAATTATTGGTCTTTTTAAGTATTTATTGCTCTCAGGTAGTGTCCACATTGTATTCTATGTATTTTCTGTCTGCGTTCGTTTTGAATCTGTGGGTTTGTTTGGTTGGGGGCTTCTGGACATCTGAATTTCCCTGAGGGGATCTATAAAGTATTTATTATTATTATTATTCCTGCACCTGTTTTCTGTTTCTATGTTAACACGTTGGAGTCTGCACTTAGAACGATAAATGGTGCCACACATATAATAATGGCATTATCACATGTAAAACAAATTTAATTGTGTGCTTGCATATGTGGCAATAAATAGCCGTTGATTGATTGAACTTGTCCACTGCCGTTCCCTCCAGCGAGGCAGGTGATAGGAGTCGTCACACCTCGATGGGCCGAATGGCTCAATTCTACTCCTATAACTTGTGAACTTTGGCAAGTGGCCGTTAAAATCGGGAATGGGGAAGCGTTTGATGCAAGGAGAACATGGCGACTGAGGAACGAGGAGGGTTCAGTGGTCTCTGACTGGGTGAAGATGGAGAGGAGGAAGCCCAGTGCAGGGCAGCCCAAATATTTCCTTGTGGGAAAAGAACTTATCCGGAGCTCCCAATACTAATGTGGCTTACGTCCGCTGCTTCAGACAAGTGCATTAGAGAGTTCATTCTTTATGTACACCAACAATTAATATAATTCATAAGTTCATAAGTTGTAGCAGAATTAGGCCATTCTGCCCATCAAGTCTATTTCACCATTTAATCATGGCTGATCTATCTTTTCCTCTCAACCCCTTCCTCCCCGTGACCTGTGTGGGTTTTCTCCTGGATCACCGGTTTCCTCCCACACTCCAAAGGGAAAGACGTAAAGTTTGCAGCTAATTGGCTTGGTATAATTGTAATTTATCTCTAGTGTGTGTGTGTAGGATAGTATTAATGTACAGGGAACTCTTGTCGGTGTGGACTGAGTGGGCCGGAGGCCTGTTTCCGCGCTGTATCTCTAAACTAAACTAAACTTCTCCCCATAACCCCCCGACACAAATGAGTGGTGGCGCCATAGAGTGTGGCAGCCTCGCCTGCAGCTGTTCGTTTTTCACCCTTTTTGTTATTTTTAGTTTGTTAAAAGTTTTGTTTTGGAGGTCTTTTAGTCTTTTGATGTGGGGGGATGGGGGGGAAACCGTTTTTTTTCCAGTCCCTACCTGGGCGAGGATGCGTCCTTCCTCCGAACTGCATCTTCGTCCCCTCCTCGCGGCCTACCACCTGGATTGGCGCGGTCTTTCCTGCCGGAGACCGCCCAGAGCTTCGAGCTGCAGCTCCAGCGTCAGCGCACACCGAGGTACCGTCGCGGAGCAGGGCGATGGCTTACCCGGGTCCAGAGTCCTGGGACTGCCGACTTTAACATCGTGGAGCTGTGGTCTGCGGAGGTTCCAGCCGCAGTGGCGCTGACTTTAAACACCACGGAGCCTGAGATCTTTCGCCGAGATCGCCAGTGTTGGAGCTCCGCCCAGCTCGGCCTGTGGACTTCGGGAGCCGCGGTCTCCGGTAGCCGTTTCGGAACTCCAAGCCGCTGAGAGCGTTCTTCCGACGCCGGAATTCCATCATCCCGACGAGAGGGCCTGAAACATCGGGCTGCCATAGCGGCGACTGCGGAGGCCTCAATAGGCCCTGATCACGGGTGAACATAGAGGAAGTAGACTGAACTTTGCTGCCTTCCCTCACAGTGGGAAACGTATATCCTGCTGTGGGGGGATGTTTTTATGTTTAATATTAAATTCTACAATGTTGTGTTTCTTTTATTGGTGTGCTGCAATGGCAACTCAAATTTCACTGCACCAATTGGTGTATGTGACAACAAACGTCCATCGACCTTTGTCCACCTGTACTAAACTGTCGTTGTGTCCTTGGGCAAGACACTTCACCCACCTTTGCCTGTGTGTGAGCGATTGGTGGTGGTCGGAGGGGCCGTAGGCGCAGATTAGCAGCCACGCTTCCGTCAGTCTGCCCCAGGGCAGCTGTGGCTACAGAAGTAGCTCATCACCACCGAGTGTGACTGAGGAGTGAATGAATAATGCGATGTAAAGCGCCTTGAGTATTCTAGAAAGGCGCTATATAAATCCCATCCATTATTATTATTATTATTATTAATCAGTCTGTCAATCTCCACCTTAAAAAGATTAAATGACTTGGCCTCCACAGTCCTCAGTGGCAATTAGTTCCACAGGTTCCCCATCCCCTGACTAAAGAAATTCCTCCTTGTCTCCTTTCTAAAGGTACGTCCTTTCATTCTGAGGCTATGGCGTCTAGTTCTCTGCTGCAGCTAATGACAATGGGATTCAACTTTGACATTTAAATTGCAGTCTGTTTTTCTTAAAGACTGAGGGCTTCCCGTTCCAGATTTCAGGCTATTATAAACTGGAAAGCACAAGAATGCTACTAACGCCCACTCCACCACCATAACCCCGTAACTCCATTTGCATCTGCTTTGTTTCCTGCCCGGATGGGAGGATGTTAAATTGCTTCCTTCAGTTACCGGATGGGGGAATAGCTGAAGGTAGCAATGGACAGGTGGGTGGAGGTAAGGGCCATATTACAACATTTAACTGCATTAAAATTTGCGATGCAGAATGTGCTGTTTATTGACTTTGAGAACTGTGTTGCACTTCATAAATCACAGCAGGAACTCTGTGCTTGCAGCGGGTAAAGGCACATCAGTCAAGGACTGTTATCACCTTGTTAATGGCAAATGGGGATTTGATACTAGCTTACAAACTAATTAGCTTCTTCTGCCTTGTTTGGCTCCGTTTAGAGATACAGCGCAGAAACAGGCCCTTCGGCCCACCGAGTCCGCACCGACCAGCGATCCCTGCACATTAAAGGGCCTGTCCCACTTTCACAACCTAATTCACAACCTCTGCCAAGTTTGCCCTTGACCCCTACTCGCAGCATGGTCGTCACGAGGTCGTAGGTAAGTCGTAATGCTCGTTGTAGCATCAAGTAGGTCGGGGCGTTTTTCTAGCCTGATGAAAAATGTCCACGAGTAAAAAAGGTCGTGAATTAGGTCTTGAAAGTGGGACAGACCCTTTACACTACCACACCAATTAGCCTACAAACCTGTGGAGTGTGGGAGGAAACTGAAGATCTCAGAGAAAAACCACGCAGGTCACGGGGAGAACGTACAAACTCCGTAGACAGCACCCGTAGTCGGGATCGACCCCGGATCTCTGGCGCTGTAAGCTCTGTAAGGCAGCAACTCTACCACTGCGCCACCCTAACATGTTGGCTCAGGGATAAATCTTAGCTCCGAGATAATGGAATGGAAGATGGCCCGTGAACAGTCAGATATGGAATATATTGTAAAATTACAGGGGTATATTTTAACATAACTCTGCAGGATGCCCAGGGAATCAGGTGGTATACCGGGGCTGAAGAGGGTTCCAACCCAAAACACCATTCATCCTTTTTCCCCCAGAGATGCTGCCTGACCCGCTGAGTTACTCAAGCCCTTGCT
This sequence comes from Amblyraja radiata, assembly GCF_010909765.2. Lineage (NCBI taxonomy): Eukaryota > Metazoa > Chordata > Chondrichthyes > Rajiformes > Rajidae > Amblyraja > Amblyraja radiata. Next base: position 28,479,936 of record NC_045983.1, on the reverse strand, counting down.
TTCCCTCTCTCCATCTCCTCCCCTTCCCAGTTCCCCGACCAGTCAAACGAATAAAGGACGATGGGTGCTATCTGCAAGGAGTTTGTACGTTCTCCCCATGCTTTTCCCCGGGTGACCCAGTTTCCTCTCACACTCCACCAAAGATGTACAGGTTTGTCGGTTAATTGACTTCAGTAAAGATTGTAAATTCTCCCTAAAGTGTCGGATAGTGCTAGTGCACACTATGCGGGGATGTGCTAGTGCAGTGTGCAGGGATCGCTGGTCAGCACGGTCTCGGTGGGCCAAAGGGCCTGCTCTAACCTAAACAAAACATTGTTAAACAAAGACAGAGACTGTATCTGAACAGGAGTTTGTTAATATGTGTTGAGATAATTTAGTCTCAATTATTTGCATCGGTTTTCATTGAGTTGAAAGCTCAATTGGTGTTAAATCCATGAGTCTCTTGGGGAGGTGCCTCTGTCCAAATGTATCCCTCATTCACCATCAGTAGAACAGAGGATCACATAGCTATCTCTGAGAACATGCTGTGTACAATTTGGCTGCTTGGCTTCACACGTTGTAATAGAAGATGCATTTCCGACGTATTCCTTCGGCAGTAACGTTGCTTGGAATGTCCAAACAAGTGTGACTCTCATTAAGTATTTTATGTTTCACTTTACATAACAGATCAAGCAATTACCAGTCTGACTGAATGCCCAGCTAATTATTTCATCTCTTCATAAGTTCTAGCAGAATTAGGCCATTCGACCCATCAAGTCTACTCCACCATTCAATCATGGCTGATCTAACTCTCCCCCTCAACCCCATTCTCCCCTTAACACCAGACACTCGTACTAATTAAGAATCTATCTATTTCTGCCTTATCTCTACCCATTGATAGCCTCCACAGCTGTCTGTGGCAATGAATTCCAGATTCACCACCCTGACTTGAATAAGCTTTCCCGGGATTTGATAAAGTCCGTAATTTCAAAAAAACTGAATTTAAACCAAAAGACATGATTTTTTTAATTGATTTTTTTAAAATTCAGTTTCACCTGATGTCATCAAAATCTTCATAGCATGATCTCAAAGCTGCAAAATGACCTGTTATTATATTAATACAACATTCACAAACTCTATTTGATAAAGCAACAACCAAAAACTAAGGAATAACTACAATTTATTTTCAAACACCAAGTTGACCAATACGATTATCATGCAGCACCAACTAAATTCCTTGAAGAATAAAGAGTTTTGGTATAAACTACCATTTCAGATTGCTGCTGGTTTTGCACTGATTGCTTCGAGATGGTCTTTGTTGGTTGTGGAGCACCGGGCCCAGATAGTGCCATCTACTGTGAACATGCTGTAACATTTTCTAAACAGCATGTTCCATCTTCTCTGTAACTTGGTGACAAAAGCCGAATGCACCACTCCACCATTGTGGCATTCTGAAATGTGGCTTCACCAACTGCAACATGACCTCCCAACTTCTATACTCACTCATGACTGATGAAGAACTCCAATATGCCAAAAGCCTCGTTGATCAAATCTACCTACCTGTGATGCCACTTACAATTAATTATTTGTTTATATATTTAAGACTCTTATAAGCTGTTCATGTCACCAAGCTGTGTTCTCCAGCTAGATCATTGCTGCCCTCCAGTGGCACAATTGATTGCTGTGCCTGACATTACTAACCAAATTACTAGAGAAAAGGAATAGGCGAAGTTTCGGGTCGAAACTCTTCTCAAGACTGAGTCAGGGGAGAGGGAAACCAGTAACCTCTAGTTTCCCTCGCCCCAGATTCTCCGTCTGAAGAAGGGCGTTGACCCAAAACCTTAGCTATTCTTTTTCTCCAGAGATGCTGCCTACCAACTGAGTTACACAGCATTGTGTGTCCATCTTCAGTGCAAACCAGCATCTGCAGTTCAATTGCTATCCAAAGTACTGGTCAGAACTTGCACATGGGCAGTTCAATTACATTAAATATGCAGTTTGAATTTCACTATGCAATTTTATTCCACACAAAACTAAGCATTTCAACAAGTTTTCATAAAAGTAACAATTCGATGTTGCTAAATTCTGTGACTGGCCCCACTGCTGAATTAGCCCCTCAAATTCTAATTTTGTATTAATCGCCCCAAAGACCAAGGAGCTCATTGTAGACTTCATGATGTCTAGGGGCGGCACACACACCCCCATCCACATCAACGGGACGGAGGTGGAACGTGTTTCCAGCTTCAGGTTCCTGGGGGTCAACATCTCCGATGACCTCTCTTGGACCCACAATACCTCAACTCTGGTCAAGAAGGCTCACCAGCGTCTCTTCTTCCTGAGGAGACTGAAGAAGGTCCATCTGTCTCCTCAGATCCTGGTGAACTTTTACCACTGCACCATCGAGAGCATCCTTACCAACTGTATCACAGTATGGTATGGCAACTGCTGTCTCCGACCGGAAAGCACTAGAGGGTGGTGAAAATTGCCCAACGCATCACCGGTTCCTCGCTCCCCTCCATTGAGTCTGTCCAAAGCAAGCGTTGTCTGCGGAGGGCGCTCAGCATCGCCAAGGACTGCTCTCACCCCAGCCATGGACTGTTTACCCTCCTGCCATCCGGGAGGCGCTACAGGTCTCTCCGTTGCCGGACCAGCATCTTCCCTGCGACTGTCACACTACTCAACAGTGTACCTCGGTGACTGCCAATCACCCCCCCCCCCTGGACACTCCTCCCACAGGAAAAATACTATGTCTGTATACATGTAAATAGATTTATTTATTGAAATCATATTCTATGTCGCTTCCAGGGAGATGCTAACTGCATTTCGTTGTCTCTGTACTGTACACTGACAATTAAAGTTGAATCTGAAAATTTGTTTTGCAATTCTCTGCACAAAATAGCCAAACACAGGACTAAAGGGCCAGAACTACAGGAAGAGGTACTCCTGAACAGGGTAGGACTTTATTCCTTGGAGCGGTCACCACCATTGACTCAATTCACACTTCATGCTGCCCCAGAAGAGCAGCCAACATAATCAAAGACATGTGCCATCCCAGTCGTCCCTTCTTCCTGCTCATGCCAGGCAGAAGTTATAGAAGCATGTACCACCAGACTCAGGACCAGCTTATTCTCCATACCAGGCACCTGAACACTCCTTCCATGAGCTATGAGTTTGATTCACCCCTACCCCATTGAGGACATTGGACTTGGTTTAAGAAACTGATGCACCTATATTCAGCCTTCTGCATTTCCCTTTTGTACTCTAGTTTCAACTTATTGTATTATGTATGTATATCTGATGTGTTGGGATGGCAAGGACCTCTACTGTGAAGAGAGTGAACGCTGGCGCGCTTTGGCTGCCGCTGCTCTCTCTTCACACTGTTTTTGATTTTCTGTTTTTGGATTGAATTCTGTTTTTAATTTGTGTCTCTGTGATGTCTTTATTACTTGTTATATTCCGATTATATGTTATTCCGATTACTATGTAAGGTGTCCTTGAGATGTCTGAAAGGCGCCCATTAAATAAAATTTTTTATTATTATTATCACTGAACCTCAGTACATGTGACAATAATAAATCCAACCCTCATTTGAATTGAAGCTGGCATTTTGCCCAAGCAATCAATCAAAAAGCCAAAAGCAGTTCAGAAGCAATTCCTTTATTCTTGTTTTAATTTCACACAACAAACCAAAGTTATGAGTTGTATACCTGTACATAAAATAATGCAATTTGTAAACTCAATGGACTTCCACCTTGTTGATCTGGAGTCCAGTAATAGTAAATGTTTAGTTGTTATGATTTGGTGGCTTCAAAATTCATCGAGGTGCAATCTTCTGTGCTTCCAAATCACCTGAAAAGCAGCATAAAGTCATTGAATTGCATTTGGATAAATGTAAGGAGGGTAAAGACATTCACTAATTATCATATTAATAATAAAAAAAATTTAAAGCAGTGATGTCAGGACAATAAACTGAAGTTTCTATGTTGGACAGTAGCCTTTGCACAGCACATTAAGGTTTTGACTAACTGTAATCAATAATACAGACTAGCTTAATGCACATAGACAATAGGGGCACGGAGACACAAGCTAACATTCAGATCAGATGTCAGATTAAGTGGATCAAGAAAGCTTCCACAAATAATCATGAAAATCTGTACCATAGAGCGCAAGATCTAATTGATTACCCATGTTGATAAAACCACCTTAAAATACAGCTGATGCTAATACATTTGGTAGATAACAACATTTAGTGAGCTATTGCATGGCAACAGACATTTTAGAGCTTTAAGCTGCAGCCTGAGCCATCGAGAGCATGCACAATACGTGTTCCCTGTAAGCATAGACTGCAAAACACAAGTCCGCAGTAACTAAAAACAGGATCATACTATTTGGTCTTTGCGTTGAGAGTTGGTGGATTTTTTGCCAGAACACCTCCTTTGAAATGACCAAAAATCAGACTTTTGCTTTAATAAGCAGCCCCATTTAAAATGAAAAAATTTACCATGAGGTTGGTTTTCCTAAATTGAAGACATTTTCCAGACATTATTCATCATGGCTTCTTCAACCTGTCGACAGGGCAAAGTGAAATAAGATATTAAAAACAATTAAGTGGTACATTCATGATCCTAAAATACAGACAAAATGTTTAGCACCCCAGGCAAATAAGTCAGGTAAGTTACAGCCCCCATCTGCTCATTGCACCAGCACAAAATGGACAGCGCATTTTGTCACCGTTATAGGAAGGATGTTGCTAAGACCCGAGCTACAGGGAGAGGTTGAGCAGGCTTCGATTTTATTCCTTGGAGAGCAGGAGGATGAGGGGTGATCTAATAGAGGTGTACAGGATCATGAGAGGAATAGATGAGTAAATGCACCGTCTTTTACCAGAGTAGCGAAATCAAGAACCAGACATAGGTTTAAAGCAAGGGGGAAAGATTTAATAGGAACATGGGCGATTAAAAAAAAAAAACACAAATGGGAGGTAGGTACTATCACAACATTTAAGAAACATTTGGACAGGTACATGGACAGGATAGGTTTAGAGGGATATGGGTTAAATACAAGCAGGTGGGACTAGTGTAGATGGGACATGGTGGGCAGGTTGCGCCAAAGGGCCTGTTTCTATGCAGTATGACTACAATAAAATAAATGAAAACAGGATTTGACCGAGCCAAAGTCTTGTCTGACTAAACAGTTATAGCAAGCTATTAAAAGTACAAGTGCCTTTAGAAAGTAAATGGCGTTGAAAGGTAGTGATTAAGTGTTCCCGACCAATTGCGTTACAGCGCAACTACAACCAGCTGGGTCTGCTTTACTTTATGGTCATCTCCACAGCAGACCAGAAACTGCATCACTGATCGCCTTGGTATGTGACCAGCTGTTTTAAGCACAAATTACTGTCAACCAAAACAGCATATTCACTCTCAGTGACATCTTTAGGTGTTCAACTGGCTGACATGCTTAATGAGCAAATGCTTCTATGAAAATTACAGCAACTTCCACACAAACCCACTCACCTGTTCAAGCAAGATGCAGCAATCCTTGATCAGTTGAGGCACATTATTCAAACACCTATGGATAAAATTCACACTGAGCAATCTTTTTTTATTATACAAGTTAACTAGTATAAAATGGACAGTAGTAGTGTATCAACAAAAATACCAGGTCAACAAACATATTCAGCATGCCAACCAACGATGCCAAATGATGAATTCCTCTAGCACTATTTTATGAACAACCCATCAAGAAGTACTGCTGGGCGCAGATACGATAGTGCAAATTTATAAAGTGCTCCTCAAGCATGCAAATATAAAAGTTCCAAATGCAAATTGCATTTAATATTAAAATGTATGTAATATAATTTAAAAATCACCCCTTTAATTCTTCTAAGTTTACAGTGCCCTCCACAATGTTTGGGACAAAGACCCATCATTTATTTATTTGCCCCTGTACTCCACAATTTGAGATTTGTAATTGAAAAAAATCACGTGGTTAAAGTGCACATTGTCAGATTTTAATAAAGACCATTTTTACATATTTTGGTTTCACCATGTAGAAATTACAGCTGCGTTTATACATAGTGTCCCCTTGTAAAGAATGTGCACTTTAACCACATGTGATGGTTTTCCTATGACAAATCTCAAATTGTGCAGTAGAGGCAAATAAATAAACGACGGGTCTTTGTCCCAAACATTATGGAGGGCACTGTAAATCCTTGACAAAACCAAAGCTACAATAATTTAATGATATGAACAATGCCAACATAAAAGTCTTTCCCAGTCTGCTTTCATAACATACCTTAAAACACATAGGAAGTGATCCAACCTTTAGAGAAAATAAGAACTACATTAGATCCAACTTACTTAACTAATGACATTACAGGCTGGGAGTCAATGAGACCAACTACTGGCCTGTACAGTTCTGTTCAGCACATCAAGATATGCACACGATCTTTCACACAGCAGTTGAACAGAAAAATCATCACAACAGAACTGGTATTCCGAGCTTTAGTCAAATTAGTTTATCCTACAAACCAATGAACACAAGTTACCTCGCTGAAAGGGAAATGACATCATACCCCCATGGTGCACTGAACGTTTGAGTGTGGTTTCAACCTCACTGTTTAGTTGTCAGCAAATGCATCTGTGCTGGTGCTGAGAAGTGAAGATGAAGGAGACCTTTAAAATAAAAAATAAATTTCTTAACCCTTCATCTCATTGTTGAGATTATTTCTCATTACATTCTTTCTGAATTACTGACAAATCTCATCCTATGTTGTTCTATTCTCATGTGTCAACAAGCAATTGTTCTGTAGTTTAATCCCACTGGACAAACATCAAAGGTCCAGCGGGTAAAGCAAAGACTACAAGTTTATCTTTGAGGCATTTCCAACAACACAAATCTATTGTAAAGAAACGGTTGGGATAGACCTCATTTCCAGCCATGTGCCACTTGTCATGCAACAAAGAGCTTTTCACCGGATCTCAGTACACGTGACACTAAACTAATGACTTAAAATTAATCCATATGGCAAATGTAATGCAAAAAATACATCTATCCTGCATTGTAGTTAAGGTAAATGAGCACCTTATGCTTCTAAAACAACGGTAGGTTGCCCAAGGATAGAGCTACATGTGGTGGATGGAATTTAACCCAGGCAAGTGATGTTTGCATTTTGGGTCTTCTAATACTGACTGAACATATATACCAAATGGCTGGGAACATTGATGTATAGGACCTTAGGACACTCGGTGGATAGAGTAGTGTTGATCTCACTTGCCTTCAGAAGCAGCAGTATAGAAGCTGCAGCTATACAGACATTGGGGTTGGCCACATAATTGTGCAGTTATGGTCACACTATGGAAAGGATGTACTAGGGCAGAAAAGCCCTCCAACAACATCTACCAGTGTTGACCTGCACTTCAGAGCTTGCTAATGTCTTAGCAAAAATTGAATTCAATTCCACTTCTTTAATGTTAAATTGACCCCTGGCTTTTCAACCAATGTTGAAATCACTGATGTCAAGCCCACCCCAACGTTCCACTCTTAACAGCAAGCCTTAATGCGCTGCAATTTAGTTTAGGAAAAAAAATATGTAAATGCCCCTCCCATACTCCTCGCTCCCTTTTCATAACCCGTTACTTGCCAAATTCAGTTATTTTTTGTTGAATCTCCACGTGTTGCTACAGACCTTTTTGGAATACACCATTTAGTTATCACAAAGCCATTTCAATTTTGCTGGAGTAGTTCAGTCTGGATCAGTTTGAGAAACTCACCAGAGTAATTAGGCCGCTCTTAGAATCTCAATTCCCAGATTGGAGCGATTTCATCCAGAATATCTAACAAGAGAACATTGAGATAGTATTGTCAGATATCGTAAACTCTTACAATAATCAAGATATTGATTTTGTATCAAGAAACTGGTCAGATAAAAGATAGTCTATGATATGTTCAGAAGGCCTAGTCATTCATTCACTGTCAATCAGAGCAGTTGAACATTTTGGCACTCATCATAACAATTTATAAAAGTGGCAGAGGGAAAGGACGATGAAAATTAAGAGGTCAAATGATTGCAACACAAAGATGCAGCTTAATAATAGTCATCATTTAATTCTAGTTATAAAATCAGGGAAACTCTAAAGTGGGCTCCAATTTCTTACAAGTACACAAAATCAAGGAAAAACACATTGGATGCAGTTCACTTAAAAGTTATACCACACTTCAAGCTCAGTAGATTTGATGCTGTTAAAGGACTGAGCAGTAATCATTAATACTTCAATTTGCCAAAACACTAGAAATTTACATATTTGCATTAAAATTGAATAACATTAGTTTAATTTAGCCACTACCTTAATATCTTCACATACAAATGCCAACCACCTAGGCAGCAAAATAAATTACCATGTAGTCATGTCACCATTCTGCAGCTCCAGTCCCCTTTGTCGATGATTGTGACTATCCATCTTTGAATAGACAAGGAAGAGAAAGAAAATTTAAAATTTCTGCACAATTTCTCTAATCACACCATAAAAGGTTTTAATTCAAAAATCTCAGAAGTGGTCAAATACAATCATGTGGCATTAAAAAAAAAAAGTGTCCTTTCGAGATAGTAACACGACCGGTAAAGTGTAACCGGGCGTGGGTTGCAAAGAAAGTTTACTTTCAGCACTCTGTTCCAGATTTATCTATTTAAAAAGACAAAACTCTGAACAACATGCTGGCCACAAGGGTTCTCTGGATATACTAATTCTCTCACCTGTACACTGCACTTTGTAAAGCGGCCACAATTGATTTTGATTCGTACATCTCGGTCCAACAATCTTGCCTATGATTTATTGAAGATACAATGATTAATTTCATTTCACGAGAGCAAATATAATAATGTCAAATGCTCAAAAACTGGACACTTCAATGCCATTGGAAGTATATAGCATTAGTGATTTGTGGAATAATCTGGCATTCATCCTAAACCCCACTGTCTAATATTACAACATCTAATTTGAGGAAGGACATTCTTGCTATTGAGGGAGTGCAGCGTAGGTTCATGAGGTTAATTCCCGGGATGGCGGGACTGTCAAAAGATGAAAGAATAGAGAGACTGGGCTTGAATCACTGGAGTTTAGAAGGATGAGAGGATATCTTATAGAAACATATAAATTATTAAGGGATTGGACACGCTAGATGCAGGAAACATGTTCCCGGTGTTTTTTCACGGAGTTGTGAATTTGTGGAATTCTCTGCCTCAGAGGAGGCATTCAAAAGTGTGTTAGATAGAGCTCTTGGGGCTAGCGGAATCAAGGGGTATGGGGAGACAGCAGGAATGGGGTAGTGATTTTGGATGATAAGCCATGATCACATTGAATGGCAGTGCTGGCACGAAGGCCTATTGTCTATGTATAGATGAGAATGTACAAGGTATTAGTACATTTGCAGATGACACAAAGGCGAGTAGTTTCATAGACATCAAAAAACAGCGCAGTAGGCAAATGGGCCACAAAATGGCAGAGATTAATGCAGACAAGTGGCATGTCAAACCAGGGAATATTGTAGAGCAGTGGTGTCTCAGCCTAGAGTAATAGTTTTGTGGTGTCACGGTAGAGTGGTAAAGTGGCTTATGGTACAGTACATTGGTTTGCATTAGTAAGGGTATTGAGTATAGAAGCTAGGACTTAGTTACACATGTTTGGAGTATTGTGTTCAGTTTAGGTCACCAGGACTCAAGGGCCTAAGCTAGAGAAAAAGGCTGGGCAGGCTAGGACTTTATTCCTTGGAGGCTGCGGGGCGATTTTGTAGAGGTGTATGAAATCACGAGGGGAAATAAATGAGATGAATGCAGTGTTTTACCCAGCGGAGGGGAATCAAGAATCAAAGGATGCAAGGCAAAGAGAAATGAATAGACAAGGCGAATAAAACAAGGAGAGCGACGTGGCCGGGGAGTAGATGCAGGGTGCAAGCCGGGATCTGTAACAGGCCTCATTATCATCAGTGCAACGGCAAGCCTGCAGAGATGGAAGCAGAGCCTGTGTTTGTGTGGCCGCCGATCCGGGGAGAAGGGAGGCGCGACATTCCTCCCTGCCCCACAGTAAGAGCGGGTCCGCGGCGTGAGGAGGGCCGATCGCGGGAACCGGCATCGTGGCTGAGGGATAAGGGAAAACCGGGGAGCCAAGGATGGGCGTGGACATGGCGGAGGAGGTAGGATCACGGGTCCACGCCACCACCCAGCGATGAGACGAGAGCCTGGGATGAGGATAAGACAGGCCGCATGGACGGAGCGGGAGCGCCTCCACTCCAGCCCGGAGGGGTATTGGGTGGAGGACGAGGGCCAGCCGAGAGCCCGGGGACCGAGCTGAGCGGGACCCCCTCCTGCGCCGAGAAGAGAGACCGGACCGGGCCCCCAGTAGCAGGCCTAATTGAGCGCATCCTCCTTCTCTTCCCCCCCCCCCCCCCCACCACCCTCCCTCCTGCTCCTCATCCAACGCCGGCGACGATGGGAGGAGGGGCCCGGAGTTGGGGCAGCAGACGCGGGCCCCGGGACCAGGCCATGTAGGGCGGACGTTTCCCCCCCACCACCCCCAATCCACCGCCGGCGATGAGAGGGGACCAGGGGGGGTGAGCACGGACTCGGGTCGCGCCACGGGATTAGGCCCGAGGGCTGGAGGACGGACAGACTAGAGTGTGAATAAGAGCGCCCGCACCACCCTCCCCTCCCCCATCCGACGCCCAGAGCCCGGAGGGGTGGGGGCATGAGAACGGACTGGGATTCGGCTGGCGGACTGAACCCCCCACACGACACCGGCAATGAGAGTAGAGACCGGGGAGATGAGGAGGGTGACCGGGCCGGGCCCGAGGGCGGGCGGATAGCGAGACCGACAGAGCGGGGACCACAACAACCATCACCTACCCCATCCGACGGCGACTGAGGGCGAATGGCGCCAACCGCGCTCCTTTTATACCCTCCCCACGCCCCGCCCCTACCCGCCGACAGCCCGACCCGTCCTGCCCCAGATTATTTCTCCCTCCCCTCATTTCTCCTCACCCCTCGGGCCCCACACCCGGTCGCCAGGCTCGTTATTCGTTTTTTTAATTAAAAATAAATATATTTTTTTTTGCTCCTCACGCCCATGAGGCTTTGCGGCAGGTCGTCGCCGCCGCCGTCCCTTCTCCGCGCATGCGCACACCCGGCAGAATTCAAACTCAAGAGGTGGTCAAGTTAAGTTTATTTTTTCTCACCATTTGTGAAAAACAAATTGCTGGAATGACTCAGAGGGCCAGGCAGCATCTGTGGAGGGAGACTAGTGGAGGGGTTTGCTGAATCAACTTTCATCCTCCCCAACTGTATCCACCTATCACTCTCCAAGCTTTGCCCTTCCCCTCCTCCAGCTTTCTCAACCCTTCTACAATCAGTCTGAATGGAGAAGCAAAGAACTGCAGATGCCAAGGCACAAAGTGCTGCTGTAACTCAGCAGGTCAGGCAGCATCTCTGGAGAGCATGGATAGGTGGCATTTCAAAGGATCTGGGCTAAAAATGCCACCGATCTACATTCCCTGCCTGACCCGCTGAGTTATCCAGCACCTTGTGTCTTTCCTACAATCAGGTCTGAAGAAGGGTCCCACCCCAAAACGTCACCTATCCATGTTCTCCGGGAAAGCTGCCTGACCTGCTGAGTTACTCCAGCGCTATGTGTTTTCCCCTGCGCAGGGAATGTTTCCCATCGAAGTAGTATCTAAAACCAATGTAAACATTGAGAAGGAGGAGGTTTAAAGGTAATCTGTCGTGAAAATATTTCACACAAAGAGTAGCTGGTATCTGCAATGAGTTGCCAGATGAGGTGTGGAGGCAGGAACAGGAACATCATTTAATAGGTACCTGGACAAGATCGTGAATGAACAAGGCATAGATGGATATGGATATGGAATTAATGCAGGCGTGGGATTAGCATTCCGGAAGTGGCGGCGCTGTGATACAGCTGCGGCTCGCCTGCAGTCTGTCTGTTTTTACTTTTTATGTTGTTTTTTTTGTCTAGTTTAGTAATTTTTTTGGTTATTAGGTGGTGTTATGTGTGTGGGGGGAGGGTGAAACAGAGCTTTCTGTCTCTCCCTTCGGGGGAATGCGACTTTTTGTCGTATCCCCCTTCTCTTCCCCCGTCTGCGCTGAGGCCTAATGGCGGAGCTGGCGGCCTCCAACTTGCGACTGACCTCGAGGGTCCGGAGGTAGAGCCAGCCAGGACTCACCAACGCGAGGCTGGCCGTCTTCGAGCTGCGGCGGCGTTCGGGCAGCGGCACGACTCGGCGCTCCGGTGAGGGCGGACGGCGCGGGGTTGAGACACTCCCGTGCGGCCGGCACGGCTACTGGCTGGAAGGCGCTCCCGTGCGAGCAGCCCGGTGCGGGGCTGAGACGCTGCCGTGTGGGCGGACCGGCTCCCGGCTGGAAGGTGCTCTCGTGGGGGCAGCCCGGTGCGGGGCTGAGACGCTGCCTTGTGGGCGGCCCGGTGCGGGGCGGAGACGGTGCTCTGGCGGCTGAGGCGGCGGCGACCTGGATCCAGGGCTCGGCCGCGGGCCAGTGGAGGACAATGTCGGGAGCTCGCAGGTCACAGGCTGGTGCCTGTTTTCTGGAGCACCCGTTGCAACAGCTGCGGGCAGCTTCGACCACCCCCGGGCCGCGGAGCTTGAACCGCGGGACTGATGCCATCGCCCGGTGGGGTATCGCCTCGGCGCAGAGGGAGAAGAGGAGGGAAGAGACAGTAACTCTAAGACTTTTGCCTCCATCACAGTGAGGAGGTGTTTGGTGAACTCACTGTGGTGGATGTTAATTTGTGTTTATTGTGTTTTGTTATTATTACATGTATGGCTGCAGGCAACAGCATTTCGTTCAGACCGAAAGGTCTGAATGACAAATAAAGGATTCAATTCAATTCATAGATGTATGAATTGAGGACTATTTTAGTTTGGTTTAGTTTAGTTTAGAGACACAGCACGGAAACAGGCCCTTCGGCCCAAGTCAGCCTCGACCAGCGATCCTTGCACATTAACACTATCTTACACACACTAGGGCCAAATTACATTTAAACCAAGCCAATTTTCTTGTAGAAATCGCTGAGATTTCCAGATGTGGGAGGAAACCTATGGTCATAAAATCTCGGAGAAAATCCACATGGTCACAGCGAGAAAGTACAAACTCCGTACAACAGCACCTGTAGTTGGGATCGAACCCGGGTATCTGGCGCTGTAAGGCAGCAACTGTACCGCTGCGCCACCGTGCCGCCCACCAAAGATCCTATAGCACGAGTATTATGTCTTGTAGAAATCGCTGAGATTTCCAGATCGTGGACCGATCTGCCATTTTGTAAAATTGCTTTGACTATTACTGGAAGGTAGACATAAATGCTGGAGAAATTCAGCGGGTGAGGCAGCATCTATGCAGCAATGGAATGGGTGACGTTTCGGGTCGAGACCCTTCTTCAGACTATTACTGGACGCTCTTTTTTCTGAACTTGATTTTGCATCTGCTGTTTGTCCCCCATTGTGCTTGAGTATGCATTTCAGACTTGTCACATGTAATTAAGATCTCAGATTCACCCTACCAATGCCTTCACGCAGTCACTTGACATCATAGAGTTTTATTACTTTTGCTGATAGTCTTTCATTGCCAGCCCACCAATGTGGGATATGTGTTCTCTGTAGGGCGCACAGATTGAGAGGTGATTAATGATCAATCCTTGTAGGACTAGAGATGAAATGGTACAGACACAGAATCAAGAGAGTTAAGAAGAGTGTTTAATTGTCATATGTACTGAAACAAGCCAATGAAATTAAGATTTGTGAGGATGTTGCCAGGACTTGAGGGCCTGAGCTATAAGGAGAGTTTGGGTGGGGTAGGGCTTTGTTTTTCAGAGTGCAAGAGGCTGTGGGATGATCTTATTGAGGTGTAATTAAATCATGAACTGAAATCAATCACATCACACACACACCCAATAATCCACAATGGTTGCTTAAAGGAATTTATGATTACATTTCTGTGTTGCAATTTTGAATATATTTTAAGATTTTGGGAGACATATTGCGTCAATACTCTAGGGAAAATAGACCTGTACACAATATTCCGGATGTGGTCTCACCAAACCACTCTATAAAGTTGGAGCCAGGCACCTTTAATCTTGTTTACAGATCCTTTTGCTATAAAGGGCAACATATCAAGGGTCCCGACCCGAAACATCATCTATCCGTGTTCATCAGAGATGCTGCCTGATCCGCTGAGTTTGTCCAATACTTTGTGTCCATTTTTGTAAACCAGCAACTGCAGTTCCTTGGAGTGTTACCTTTTAGAAATCTCTGTACAAAGACACCAGGCCATTACACCATTACAAAAAAATCTCTTTCTTTTTCTTTTCATTTCTAAGAGGAGGGTGGTACATTTTGCATATTATGTCCAATCTGCCACATCCTTAGCCTGCCTGTGTTTTCCCGAGGCTCTCACAGCTCACACTGCCATCTAGCTTTGTCACACTACTTATATTTGTGTGATATCCACTGATGCTGCAGACTGCAATTTCTAATGCAAAACACAAAATGGAGGGAATAGACAGGCAATGTTCTGACTCGGGACTTCTTCAGAAGGATCCCCACCTGAAATGTCACCTATTCATTCATTTACAGATGCTGCCTGACCTGCCGAGCTCCCTCAGCACTTTTTGTTCCGAACATCTGCAGTTCCTTGTGTCTATCATTTTTCATGCTTGTGTACAAATATTTGCGCCCATAAAAATTTGTGAATGAAAAAGAAAATTCATAAAACATACAACACAGCTTTGTGGTGTAAATGAAATGTGCACTGCTCTGTGTAAAATAAATGCAAAATAGCTAATTCATGGACAAGATGGAAACAGTGATTTTTCTTAAAAAGCATATACAGTTTATAGCACATTGTGCAAAAATAACCATTTAGCTTTTAACATACGGTTTTAATAATATTCTAATAATGGTATCCCATTTCATAGTTCTCATTACATAGGCAGAAGTTATTTGGCGATATTCAACATTACAATCTCCAGCTTGGAATATTAACATGTACATTCACTGCACGACCTATCAAAAAATTGTAATGAAAAAATAAACAGCTAATACCAGCATTTTCTAGTTTTAAAATAGTTCCTTTCTTAATCCAGTAAAAGCATATTATAAAATTCTGAGGTATAAAATAACAAAATAAGCTATTAAGAATGACATTTGCACAAATAAAAACCTCAATTTAGAGGTCAACAATTCAATTTACTAATTGGTGACAGAGAGTACAAATGCTAGAGACGAGAAGGAGAGGGGTGAAATGTAAAGCCACCCACCGGCCCATCAAACCCTTCGCCAGCATCCATCTATCAATTGCCAGGTGCAGAACTGCAGATACTGGTTAATACACAAAAGGACAGACACATCTCTGGAGAACATGGATAGATGACATTTTGGGTCATCTATTTGATGACATGAAGAAAGGTCCCGACCCGAAAAGTAATCTATCCATGTTCTCCAGAGATGCTGCCTGACTTTCTAAGTCACTCCGGCACTTTTTGTCCTTTTATCAGGCTTTGACCTGCACCACCTCATTTCCAGCTTTCACACCCAGACCACAATCAGTCTGAAGATGGGGCTCGTTCCAAATGGTCAACTATTCAACCCCTCTACGGATGCTGCCTGACACGCTGAGTTACTCCAGCACTTTTTGTATTTCACTCAAGATTCTAGTATCTATAGTTCCTTGTGTCTCCTCCCAATCCAATATTGGCCTGGATAATGAAATAAAAATGTGCCATACATATATAAAACACAGTTGAGATGTTATAGTATTCATTCTTAAATAAAAGCTTTGGATGGGGACCAGGTAAAATTACTACCCTTATTACAAAACCCTAAACTACCCTTGTTACAATGATGAACCAGTGAAATAACCGTTCCCATTATAGAGTTTATGCTTCTTTTTTAGAACTGACTTTGATGATAATTTTGCGCCTTTGTTGGCTTGTTCCGCAGAATTGTTCCTCTCTTGCGAAATATTACTTTGAGGGGTGCCATTGCAAAGGACTTTCTGGCACATTGTTAATGCACTTTCTGGAACATTCTCTTCTTGCGATGCTAAGTGCTTTTTCCTGTGTCCCGTAATCTTTTTTGAGTCTTTATTGGATTTGCTTTTCTTCCGAGAAAGTGTAGTCTCCATTTCTTCATCCGCTTGTTTATCTAATGGCCTGCTGGTGTTCTGTAGGCAGCAAGGATCAACAGCTGTTTGGTCTGCTACTTTTCCCTTCGTGATCTTGCTTGATTTCAACTTAAAAGGCACATGCGGTGGGAGTTTTTGTATCACATGGTTCTTTTCTTCAACAGTTTCCTGTTTATGTTTAACATGGTCTTTACTTTTACCCTTGGCTTCATGCTTGTGTTTATTTTTACTGCTCTTTACATGTCGCCTTTTATTTTTTCCATTGCAATGCATTTTCCTCAAGCGCTTTTTCTTTTTTTCAGGCTTTTCTACTATGAAGCAGCTGTTCTCCTGCAAGTAAAACAAGGATTGTCAACAATGATTGAATAGTAAATTAGCCGTATTATTTTATTCTTATAAATGTGGTATAATAAAAACAATAAAATTGTAGGTGTCAGTGTGACCCAAGGCAGAATAAGAACAGCCTGAGGAAGTCAACATCATCACTGCGCATACTCACATATTCACGAGACTGATAAGATAATGAATGTATCACACAACACAAATCATACCATTCTAGTACTCAGTTCTTTAAGTTATAATTTCCATTATTTTCACTATTATATACACTACAATAATAGACAAACATGGGCTAATAATCTATGACAGGTAGTGACTGATCATAAAGCACAGCAAAATCTAAACCAATATTTTCAACATAAATTCTGTATTCAATGTGGCAAAATAAGCCTTCGGTTACGTTTTAGATACAAAACTCAATTAATTGTCTATTACATAATGCATTCTGTAGTTGCCAAAATATGTCTGAAGTCTTGAACATAGAACAACACAACATAAGGAAAGGGCCTTTGGCCCACAATGTTTGTGCTGAAGGTGATGCCAAGTTAAACGGATCTAATTTATCTGTACATGATCCATATCCCTCTATTCTCTGCACTTCCATGTGCCTATCGAAAAGCATCTTAAACGCCACTACAGTATCTGCCACCACCGCTGCCCGTCAGTGCATTCCAGGTCTCCATTACACTGTGTACAAAAACATGCCCTGCACATCTCCATTAAACCTTCCGCCTTTCACCTTATAGCTCTTTAGTGTTGACATTTCCACCCTGAGAAGTATGGTTCCGACTGTCTACCCTATCTATGCCTCTCCTAATTTTATATACTTCTCTCAAGTCTCCCCTCAACCTCAGATGATCCAAAGAAAACAATTCAAGTTTATCATCTTGTGGCTGAAATCCTCTAATTCAGGCAGCATTCTAGTAAATCTTCTCTGCACCATCTCCAAAGCCTGGATATTTTTCCTGCAATGGGGCGGCCATTTGGCAATACTCCAAAAGCGACCTAACAAGTAGTCTTACAGAGCTGCATCATGAGCTTGCTTTAAAACGACTATGCAGTGAACTCATTTTACATTATGAAAACTCACTATATTTTAGAATTGTATCCATTTGATGTATTTTGTCTTCTTAAATGTGTTTCAACAAGTTGGCAATCATTTTAAGAAGTGAAGACATTATATTCTGATACACTGGTATAATGTACTTCATAAATTTTGTAGGTGTCACCGAGTTCAGAATACTGCCAGATACCCTTGATTTCATTAAACATTAAACAGGGCAGCATGGTGAGGTAATGGTAGAGTTACTGCCTTACAGCATCAGCAACCTGGGTTTGATCCCGACTACGGGTGCGGTCTCTACGGAGTTTGTACATTCTCCCCGTGACCTGCGTGGGTTTTCTCCGAGATCTCCGGTTTCCTCCCACACTCCAAAGACGTACAGGTTTGTAGGTTACTGGGCTTGGCGTAAATTGCCCCTAGTGTGTGTAGCATACTGTTAATGTGCGGGGATCTCTGGTCAGTACAGACTTGGGCCGAAGGGCCTGCTTCTGCGCTGCATCTTTAAACTCAACAAAAAATTATTTTTAAGAAAGCGCGAGGTAGAGTTCTTCTTTAGTGAAACATTTTGCAGATGCAACATTGGGCACTATATCGAGCAGTTATGTCGTGCAGCCAAGGAGTTGCATTTCAGAAGTACAGCATACTATATTGTGTATTAAATCATGCAACGCACAGAAATAACTATGTATCCAATATAATTTACTTACCACAATTTTTACATCAATAGCCTCTTCGATTTCCAAGTTTTCAATACAGGTTTCATCACTAACATTAAGAGAGATGTAAATATTTTATAAAATACACTGCTGTTTTATTGATAGATGTAAGCAGCAACACATTGTGTCAAAATTTGCCCGATAAGAAATTTTGTAAAGCTGAAGCAGTGGTAGCCTTCACTACAATTATGAGGGGGGGGGGGGGACCTCATTGAAACTTACCGAATAGTTTAAGGCCTGGTTCATGGCTGATCTATCTCTCCCTCCTAACCACATTCTCCTGCCTTCTCCCCATAACCTCTGACACCCACACTAATCAAGAATCTTTCTCTGCCTTAAAAATATTCACTTTCAGCCTCCTCTACAGAAATTTCTCCTCATTTCCTTCCCAAAAGAATGTCCTTTAATTCTTAGGCTGTGACCTCTAGTCCTATACTCTCCCACTAGTGGAAACATCCTCTCCACATCCACTCTGTCCAAGCCTTTCACTATTCTGCATGTTTTAATGAGAGATCCCCCCTCATTCTTCTAAACTCCAACGAGTACAGGCCCAGTGGCGTCAAACGCTCATCATAGGTTAACCTACTCATTCGTAGGATCATTCTTGTAAATTTCCTCAGGGCCCTCTCCAGAGCAAGCACATCCTTCCTCAGATCTGACATTTATACATGCACACTGCTTGACAGAAACCTCCAAATAGCCAACAGCTATGCAAATTGTCCGTCCCTGATGCAGAAGCACTGGAAACAATTGTAATGTTTCTATTACCTCCATGATTAAAACAAGTTATTTTAGCATAGTGTAGGGGATAAGACAGAGTTGTGACCTTCCCATTCTGCACGATTCAGTTTTAGAATGTTGTATGCCATATATTGAAACATTACTTTTTAAAACTTTTATATGTACTTTGTAAGCAAAAACATTTTCACTGCACCCAGCCAGGTACAAATGACATCAAATTACATAAATTAAAAATGAAGTCAGAAATAAACATCAAATACTGGAGACATTCCGGTCAGACGGCAACTGTGGAACAGTTGAACATCCTTAGTTTGATGACCTGAAATGTTAACTGTGTTTCTCTTGTTCAGAAACAGGTGACACAGGTGTCAGAGGTTATGGGGAGAAGCCAGATCAGCCATGATTTAATGGCAGTGTAGACTTGATGGGCCGAATGGCCTAATTCTGCTCCTATTCCTTAAAACCTCTTTCCGCAGATGCTACCTGACGTGTAGAGTGTTTTCAGCATTTTCCTCGTTTTATTCATGAAATACTAACACTATTCCACTCACCACAGACGCTCACTGACCAGCTGACAATTTCCAACAATGAAGTTTTTACTTCTTAAATAATGAAGACTACAAACATATGCTCTCATTCACTTTGAAATTTAAATTAAGTGCAAACGTACCTGTTTTCTGATATGGGAGAAAGTGGTCCATTCTCATCCAGGTACTTGTATTGTCTGGTTGGACCACTCTCTCTATCTGTACAGTCCACATCTATATTTTTTAAGGATGTTATGAGGTGGTTTTGACATTTTAGCTCCTTCATGTAATCAAATAATCCACACAATGCCGCTTGCTGTCAAATAAAACCATTCACATTAGAAAGTTTACCAAAGTGATCCATTATATTACATTGTGGTATGTTTGTTATAAGTTAACAATTGTCTGGAACAATTACCATTTAACAACATATTATCTATGCAGATCTATATAGAAACAAGGAACTGCAGAGGCTGGTTTACAAAAAAAACCCCAGTGCTGAAATAACTCAGCAGGTCAGGCAGCATCTCGGGATAACATGGACAGGCGACATTTTGGGTAACCTACGCAAATTAGGGTAACCTCAAACTTCTCCACAGATGCTGCCTGACCCGATGAACTACTCCGGCACTTTGTGTTCTTCTTGGTAAGCCACGAGTCTCTTGACTCATGTCAATGGTCAAAGTCAGGAGCGTGTTTAATTGTCATATGTGCCAAAACGGAACAAGGAAATTATTATTTGCAGCATAACAGGTCTGTAAACATAATACTCAGTAAACAAACAAAAAAAGAACTTTAATAAACTAAGAAAACATTAGTGCAAAACAAAAAGCCTTAAGTCTCCACGTCAAGTCAAGAGAGATTATTGTCATATGTCCAAGATAGGACAATGAAATTCTTGCTTTGCATCAGCACAACGGAACATAGTAGGCACAAATACAGAACATATCATATCAGTGAATCAGTGCAATGAAGACAGTTTGTGGTTCATAGTTTAGGTGGCGTTTGTAGTGTTTAATAGTCTGATGATTGTTGGGAAGAAGCTGTTCCTGAATCTGGAGATCATGGATTTCAATATTTGCAAGTGCACAAGCCAGATCAGCTGGACTACAGAGTACAATGGAATACAGGTTTTTAGTTTAGTAGTTTTTAGTTTAGAGATACAGAGCGGAAACATGCCGTTCGGCCCACCAGGTCTGCCCCGACCAGCGATCCCACTATCCTACACCCACTAGGGACAATTTTTACATTTACCAGGCCAATTAACCTACAAACCTGTACATCTTTGGAGTGTGGAAGGAAACCGGAGATCTCGGAGAAAACCCACGCAGGTCACGGGGAGAATGGTACAAACTCCGTACAGACGGCACCCGTAGTGGGATCAAACCCGGGTGTCCGGCGCTGCATTCGCTGTAAGGCAGCGACTCTACCGCTGCGCCACCGCAATTAGTAGAGGCAGGGCGTCACAAACAAAATAATGTGTGTGAAACATTTGCGGATTGGTGAACGGCAGGATTGGTAGGTAGGCCGGACGTGCTGCGATTTGTGAAGATCTGGGAGTGGGCATTTTGCATCAATTGGGAGTTTAGGAGCAGACCAGCAAGCATCGGAGAAACCTCGAGGGAGGGAGCATGAAGGAAATTTTAAGAGGAGAAAGTGAACATGCTGAAACGGACAAGATGACCGACCCGAGAGAATCAAAGCCCACAAAATGAGACTGTGCTGCACATGGCTCTGCTTGAGGAAATGATTCAGCAGCTTAGTTTAGGAATACAGCGCGGAACCAGGCCTTCGGCCCAATGAGCAATGATCCCCGCACACTAACACTATCCTCCACCCATAAGGGCCAATTTTCCTTTCATTCTCCTTTGCTCCAGTGAAAGCAAGCACAGACCTCATTTAATCTCTCACCAAAACTAAGGCACTCCAAACCATGGAACATGCTACTGAAAATCCTTTGCACTCCGTCTAGCACAATCACATCCTTCAACAAGCATTACATACACATATCTAGTTTCTTCGTACTTCAGCTGTGGCTAAAGATGCAAGGTTCATCACCCTTGCTTTCCCTCTCCATCAGCCTTGCTTTTCCTCTCTATCATCCTTGCTTTCCCTCTCTCTCTCTCTCCATCCCTCCCCTTCCCAATTCTCCGACCAGTCTTACTGACTCCAACTACATTTTATCTGTTTGCTTTGTTGTTACCTTCTTGCAGCTAACAATGATCTATTCTAAATTTCCTTTGTCCTGCTTTCACACCTTACACTTCCTTATCTATGTACCACTCTCTCCCCTGACATCAGTCTGAAGAAGGGTCTCGACCCGAAACATCATCCATTCCTTCTCTCCAGAGATGCTACCTGGCCTGCTGAGTTACCCCAGCATTTTGTGTCTATCTTCGGTTTAAACCAGCATCTGCAGTTCCTTCCTGTGCAAAAATCTTGATCAGGGCCCCAGTTATCTCTTCCTTAGCATTCTTTGGATAGATCCCATCTGGCCTATGGGGCTTATCCACCCTCTGCATTCCAAGATAACTATCTCTTCAATCTTCTTGGAACTCTTCCATCTACTTACATGCTCCGTACTATCAACATCTCTCTCCCTGAACTCACTGTCATTTTCTTGGGGAACAGATGGGAGCTATTCATTTTGGACCTCCCCACATCCTATGGCTCCACAAAGATTGCTCCCCATTTGGTCTTTAATATTCAGTTGCAGATCATGATTCAAACCTTTCCTTGTCGCACTGAGGATTCATTATTTACCTCGTATGCATAAATCATCTTAAATGGCAAATCCTTTGTTCCATATTCTTGTTCCACAAATGAAAACTCAAGCCCCCGGTCCCTCAACTTGTTCCTCTTCCCCGCTGTAGTTGTGGATGATTGGGGCCTTCCTCTTCGCTGGGCAGGTTTCTTAGGGCCATGGCTGCTTGTGGATGCCTTGCACCGTTGCTGTCTTTTTACTTTACCATTTTTCAAGATGCTTGGATACCCTTGATCGTCATCCGAATCAGAGATCTCAGAATCAAGTCGATTTTGACATGTGACATCCAACCTGGTTGAAGGTGTTCTTGTACTTTTCCTCCTCTTATTGGCCACCGGTGCGGATTGAGACTGTGTCTTGAATAAGCTGTTTATTGTATCTGAGCTATCGCTAGAAAGCAAAAGATTACATTCATCCAATAGCGTGGAAACCTACATTTCACAACAGCCTATTATGAAACATAAATAAAGAAATTATCTCAGGAAATCTAACCGTAGTTATTGTTAAAATTCCAATAGTTGAGGACGACATATTCTACCCGCTCACCTCCACGTTCAATTGTTTCTTCCACAAGAAGATGCGCAATCTTCAATAACGCTGATCCTTAAAAGGGGCCGATTCCATGAGGTGTGAAAAGGCACACCTTCAGATTCAGGAACAGTTTCTTCCCAGCTGTGATCAGGCAACTGAATCATCCTCACCACAACCAGAGAGCAGTCCTGAACTACTCTCTACCTCGCTGGTGACCCTCAGGCTGTCCTTGATCGGACTTTGCTGGCTTAACCTTGTATTAAACTTTGTTCCCTTCTCATGTATCATCTGTACACTGTAAATGGCTCGATTGTAATCATGTATTGTCTTTCTGCTGACTGGATAGCACGCAACAAAAGCTTTTCACTGTACCTCGGTACACGTGACAATAATCTAAACCGTGTTACCCATTTGCTCCTAATACAAAGGAAATCTTATGAAGCTAGCAACTATGTTCTTCAGAGAGAACGCTGTCCATCGGGAGGTTACATGTAAACAAGTTTTCTTTTAAGAGAAAATATGTGTGTGTTCCAAGATGGCGTCCAACCCAGGCGACAGAAGCACATCTACAATCACATAGTACAATCACTCCACAATCTTAAATCTCAATTCCTACTGCAACATTTCCTATCTATACACTCTAAATGGTTCCATTGTAATCATGTATTGTCTTTCCGCTGACTGGATAGCATGCAACAAAAGTGTTTCACTGTACCTTGGTGCATGTGACAATAAACTAATCTGTCAACTTTAAACTGTAGAGGAGATACTTTCAAATTATCCAGTCTAAATCAAATTAGATATTAGTAATCCAATAACGTATCTCTTAGTCACTTGGAACCAAGCATGTTGCTTACCTTGAACAAATTTGGATAGCTTGACCAATGTGATCTGTGCTGGAGACGGCTTGTTTAGTAACTGTTTTCACTCGAGCAGTCTTTTGCAAATGTTTAGCCCCATTCTCATTATCTGAAAATAGCAAAACACTATTTCTATCTTCATCTGCATCTGCTTGCACATTGCCAGCACCTCTTGAATGTTCCATTTTCTTTTTAAGTCGATTCATACGAGTCCAGGCAAACAAACCAAATCCAACCAAGGGATTCTTTCCTAAATTACAAATTCTCTATTATCCCATGAGAAGAAAACATCAGGCAACTGAGTAGATGGATGAAGATAACATTCTCACAGGAAAGACTTCATTCTGGTAATGGATGTTTTGTGGAATGACTTGAGTAGTTTTGCAAATGAAGTTCTCTTTGGCGTTACACCTACAGAAATAAAATAAGAATACATTTTATCCGTATCACAGTGGTACAATTCTGTAATTTTAGTTTTTTAGTTCAGTTTAGAGATACAGCGCGGAAACAGGCCCTTCGGCTCACCGAGTCTGCACCAACCAGCGGTCCCAGTACATGAACACTACCCCTAATCACACACTAGGGACAATTTTACATTTACACCGTCAATTAACCTACAAATCTATGTGTCTTTGGAGGGTGGGAGGAAACCGGAGGACCCGGCGAAAACCCTCGCAGGTCACGGGGAGAACGTACAAACTCCGTACAGACAGCACTCATAGTCAGGTCTCTGGCGCTGTGAGGCAGTAGCTCTACCGCTACGCCACCGTACCAATTAATGTGATAGTGTGTTATGTTCACACATTTATACCCAACCTGCTCACCACAATTAGTCTTGCCAAAATTCACTTTCCTGAAGTCTGCTGTAAGTACTTTCCTGAAGTTTACAGCAAATTATAGCGTGTATATAGTATATATTCAATATAAACGTCACCATTGTGAGTTCTTACGGTTGGATCCGCACAGTCTGCCAGTTTCACCGTGGGGAAGTAATTTAAGAGTTACTTCGGACATTGGACGAGCAAGCTATCGCTTCTTATTATACTTGTACAAACCTTTTCACAGAAAGGGTGGTGGGTGTATGGAACAAGCTACCAGAGGAGGTAGTTGAGGCTGGGACTATCGCAATGTTTAGGAAACAGTTGGACAGGTACATGGACAGGACAGGTTTGGAGGGATGTGGACCAAGCGCAGGCAGGTGGGACTAGTGTAGCTGGGACATGTTGGCCGGTGTGGGCAAGTTGGGCCGAAGGGCCTGTTTCCACGCTGTATGATTCTAACCATACTCCATTGAATAATGTAATGTACAGCCGTTATTTTTTTTTTAGCTTGCAGTAACAAAATAGATTCATAGTTATTGAAACTTAGTTATAAACTCTCTCGCCCACAGCCCTCTTTGCCCCTGGAATGACTTAATTGTCTTTATAATGCAAGCTTTCTTAATAACACAACTATTGGGATGCAGCAAAGCCATCTGCAGTTGTAAAATCTCATGACTGGTAGGGTTAAATATAAGATACATATCACTGGGATTTTATCACTCTTTTAGCATATCTCCCCCTCCATCTCTCTCTCCCATTCCACCATCTCTTCTCCCTCTCCCTCCCCATCCTCTTTATCCTCCTTCCCTCCCTCTCCCCTCATCTCTCCCCCTCTATCTATTTCTCACTCCCCCTCCCTCTATCTCTCTCCTCCCTCTATCTCTCCCCCCTCCCTCTCTCTCTCCCCCTCCCTCTCACTCCCTCTATCTCTCCCTCCTTCTATCTCTCTCCCTCCCTCCCTCTATCTCTCCCCCTCCCTCTCTCTCCCCCTCCCTCCCTCTCTCTCTCCTCCCTCTACCGCTCTCCCTCTCTATCTCTCCCTCCTTCTATCTCTCTCCCTCCCTCCCTCTATCTCTCCCTCTCCCGCCTCCCTACCTCCCTCTCCCCCCTCCCTCTCTCCCTCCCTCCCTCTATCTCCCCCTCCCTCTACCTCTCTCCCCCTCCCTCCCTCCATCTCTCCCCCTCCCTCCCTCTATCTCTCCCTCCCTCTATCTCTCCCCCTCTCCCTCCCTCCATCTCCCCCTACCTCCATCTCTCCCCCTCCCTCCCTCTATCTCTCCCTCCTTCTATCTCTCTCCCCCTCTATCCCTCTACCTCCCTACCTGTAGCTCAGTGCCCACCATCCAGCGGAAACGTGCGTTGCCAATGCTGTCCGGCGGCGCTCACAGAGCCGCTCCGCCGGTTCCGCGGCCGGGCAGCGACTGCTGCTGCATCCAACCTGCTGCATTCTCACTTGCTGCCTTTTACAGCATCAACACCTGGTGCAAGAAACATTACACGCTAGTTAAGTTTTAATATTATTAATGTAGACTTTAGAGAGATGGAGGGTGGAAGGGAGGGAAGGAGGGGCGGGGAGAGATCAGGAGGGGGAGAGATATGGAGGGAGAGAGATATGGAGGGAGAGAGATATGGAGGGAGCGAGATATGGAGGGAGAGATATGGAGGGAGAAAAAGTGGAAGGGAGAGGGAGGGAGGGTGAGGGGGGGGGAGAGGGAGTGGAGAGGGGGGGGGGGGGGAGGTAGAGGGAGAGCGAGGAGTAGGAGGGAGGGGAGGGGGCGAGTGTGATGGGGGGGCGAGGGAGGTAGTGGGGATCGCCGTACCTTTCTGTCTCTCTTTTCTTCTGGGTTGTTCTCGCTTTCTGTGGTGTTCGTCTCCTCCTTCTACTCTCTCCTTCGTTTTCTTTCTTTTTGTTGAGAGAGTGGGAGGCAGGCAGATAACCATTATTTTTGTCACCTCCCATAATCATGAGCTTGATTGTGCTCCTAGATCAAGGCATTTTCATCCAGTTAAAAGGTTTGTGTAATGCAAGGAGAAATCAGCTTGTTGAAGTGCCCCAATGTTGCCAAGATCAGGGACTGAGAATGGTCAGAAGATCAGAAGACCAAGATGAGAATGGTCAGCCATGGCTAAATTTGAAGGGTTCTGGGCAGAAGGATATGGGTTCATTTTTTCGACGTCTAGATGGGAACCAAAATTCTAGGCAGACTCTCCAGTGAAACACTGAGGCAGAGATGCACTGTGTGACATACCATCCTTCAGACCAGACACCAAACCGAGTCTAACCCTGTCTTTTGTGAATGATTCTAAAAGGATGACCAAGGAGATCCTTTCTTGTATCATGGACGAATATTTATTCCCCGATTAGTATATCTAAAATAAATGATAAAGAGGTTGTGAAAGCTACACTAAAATTGCAATTTTTAAAATTTGACAACTTTACTTCTTAATTGTATTTTTTACTAATTACTTTGATACCAAATGGCTGTTGATCTGGGCACAGTATCTTCACTTGCAATTGATTCAGGAGTGCTTCTCCTAATGTAATCTAATACAACAGTAATTAAACAGATGACCTGATACTTATGTATGCAGAATAATTTGGACTTGGTTGTAACAAAGGACTCCCTCCTGAATTTCCTCTACTACTAGTGAACCAGCAGTGTTAAAATTGACCATACAATGTATTATTGAAGTTCCACCAATAGTTCATGGTCAATTTGATACCACATAAAAGGATGTTTCCACTAGTGGGAGAGTTTAGGACCAGAGGGCACAGCCTCAGAATAAAAGGATGTAGCTTAGGAAAGGAGACGAGGAGGAATTTCTTTAGTCAGAGGATCTGTGGAACTCATTGCCACAGAGGGCTGTGGAGGCCAAGTCAATGGATATTTTTTAAGGCAGAGAGAATGGGGTAGAGTGAAAGATAGATCAGCCATGATTGAATGTTGGATTAAACTTGATGGGCTGAATGGCCTAATTCTGCACCTAGAATTTATGAAAAGCATTACATTTTTAACAATTTTTTATCAATTTGTTTTGTGCAATTAAGACTTTAGATTGCAACATTGATACCTAACTAACTATTTCTGAGGTACTGTTTGAAAGAACTGCAGATGCTGGAAAAATCGAAGGTAGACAAAAATGCTCTGAGGTACTGTATCCTTTTTGGTTTATTCTCCTCCAAGCTTTAGGAGGAGAATAAGCCAAACGTCCTAGAAGATTTTTACAAAATGCTGGAGTCGCTCAGCGGGACAGGCAGCATCTCTGGATAGAAGGAATGGGTGACACTTCGGGGAGAGCGAGACTTAGAGATATGGAACAGTCAGGTGTGAAAACGACGGATCAAAGCAGATGGTGATTAAGGAAATGTAGAATATTTCATTGATGGCCGAGGGGAAGCTGACAAGGAAGCAAACAACCAATAAAATTAATCAGGACAGTGAAACAAGTCAGAGAACTAGGATGGGGGAGGGACGGAGACAGAGAGAGAGGGAAAGCAAGGGTTACTTGAAGTTAGATAAATCAATATTCATGCCACTGGGTTGAAATGAGTTTGGTGTCTACTTCAGTGCTTTCACTCTAACCCTCTATCAGGGCCAGGTTAATGTGCTACCTCGTTTAACCGCCCACCCCTTGACCAGCCTGGTATGTGACTGAGACTTTGTCCTTTGCAGCTTGTCAAATATTACACCAGTGGCGGTGAGTAACAGCTAGCAACTCCGCTCCGACTGGGAACTCGTCCTCTCTCTCTCTCTCTCTCTCTCGCTTGGATCGGATAGACGGCAATGGCTGCGAGTGTTGAGAAGTCTGCGCTTCATGTCCCAAGTTTAGAAGAGTTTTGCCAAGGTAAAAAAAAAAAACAACCCGTCCTTGCACAGAGCGGGCGAATGCACCGCACGGGACTGCCTGCAATGTCTAATCGTGAGAAGAAAACTCGCTGTGTTGTATTTATGGGGCGATGCAATTTGGATTGTCGAGGGGGTAGAACAGACGCATTAAACGTCCAGGGGGATAAATCTTAGTGTCCTGTGTTAGAAATGCGACCTTTAGACTGTGCTTTTGCAGGCGGCGATGATTGTGGAGTGAGCTATGGTTCTTTCTCTGCTGGTGTCTTTCAAAGACACATAATGTACATACAGGGCGCTATCTGTCAAACCGAGTTGTTTACGAAGTGCTGGAGGAACTCAGCAGGTCAGGCAGCATCTGTGGGAGGGGACAGAGGGTAGATGTGGAGGGAATGGACAGAGCATCTGTGGGAATGGGTAAGGCAAGGCAAGGCAAGGCAACTTTATTTATATAGCACATTTCATACACGAGGCAGACTCAAAGTGCTTCACATAAAGACATGTCATACAATAAATGAAATAATAAAATGAAATAAAATAGAACTAAAAGAAAAGAAAAGCAAAATTAAAAATGCATTATAAAAAGTGCAAAAGTTAAAAGTGCAATGTAGTTAAGATTTAGCTGAAAGCTAAAGTAAACATAAAAGTTTTCAGTCTTGTTTTAAAAGTGGTCAAAGTTGAGGCAAGTCTTAAATCTTCAGGAAGTTTATTCCAGCTATTTGTTGCATAGTAACTAAATCCTGCTTTCCCATGTTTTGTATTTACTCTGGGAATCACTAGCAGATTGGTTTCAGAAGATCTTAGCGGTCTAGAAGGCTTATATAGTGGAAGCATGTCAGTGATATACTTTGGCCCTAAACCATGTAGTGATTTATAGGTGAGCAGCAGGATTTTAAAATCAATTCTCTGACATACAGGAAGCCAATGTAAGGATTTAAGAATTGGTGTAATGTGTTTAAATTTTTTGGTCTTTGTTAGAACTCTAGCAACAGCGTTCTGAACAAGCTGTAGCTGCCTGACAGTTTTTTTCGGAAGACCTGCAAGGAGACCGTTACAGTAATCTAGCCTACTATTAATAAAGGCATGTACAAGTTTTTCTAAGTCTTGAGCTGACATGAGTCCTCTTAAGGCATCTAGTTAAGGGTAAGGCATTTAGTTTAGTAACATCAAAACATAGAAAGCAGGTGCAGGAGTAGGCCATTCGGCCCCCTCGAGCCAGCACCGCCATTCAATATGATCATGGCTGATCATCCAGAATCAGTACCCCTGTTCCTCCTTTTTCCACATATCCCTCAATCCCTTGGTTTGGAGATACAGGGCGGAAAGAGGCCCTTCGGCCCACCGGGTCCGTGCCGACCAGCGATCACACCCGCACTATCCGACACACCAGGGACAGTTTTCAATTTTTAACCAAAGGCCAATCGATCTACAAACCCGTACATCTTGGGAGTGTGGGAAGAAATTGGAGCACCAGGAGAAGACTCAGGCAGGTCACGGGGAGAACGTGCGGACTCCGTACAGACAGGCACCCGTGGTCAGGATCGAACCCGGGTCTCTGGTGCTGAAAGGCAGCAACTCTACCGCTGCGCCACCCTGCCGCCCTGGAATGGACAGGACATCTGTGGGTAGACACAAAATGCTGGGGAAACTCAGCGGGCGAGGCAGCATCTACGGAGAGAGGGAATTGGCGACGGCAATTCCTTCTCTCCATAGATGCTGCCTCACCCGCTGAGTTTCTCCAGCATTTTGTGTCTACCTTCGATTTTACCAGCATCTGCAGTTCTTTCTTAAACACTAGGACATCTGTGGGAATGGACAGGCCCATCCATTCCCAGTACAGGACTTCATTCAGCACTTTGTGTGTTGCTGAAGATCCCGGCATCTGCAGTTCCTTGTATCCCAGGGGGAGTTTAAAGGGTAGTCAGGAATAAACTATAGTGGTGGGTCCCGAGTTCCTAGAAGACCAAATGATGCCAGTGGATCCTTTACCGACCGGGCATTAGCAAGCTAGTTTCTTTTTATTTTTAAATAACATGAATGCTGGCCTCTCAATCGAGGAACTGCAAGTGTGGCATCTGGTAAACTGCAGCACAAGAGACAACTTGCAGGAGATGTGTAAGATTTACTCAGGAATAAAAGAGTATTGAGGTATGGAGGTTCACCAGACTGATTCCTGGGATGTCAGGACTGTCTTATGAAGAAAGACTGGATAGACTTGGTTTATACTCTCTAGAATTTAGGAGATTGAGAGGGGATCTTATAGAAACTTACAAAATTCTTAAGGGGTTGGACAGGCTAGATGCAGGAAGATTGCTCCCGATGTTGGGGAAGTCCAGGACAAGGGGTCACAGCTTAAGGATAAGGGGGAAATCCTTTAAAACCGAGATGAGAAGAACTTTTTTCACACAGAGAGTGGTGAATCTCTGGAACTCTCTGCCACAGAGGGTAGTCGAGGCCAGTTCATTGGCTATATTTAAGAGGGAGTTAGATGTGGCCCTTGTGGCTAAGGGGATCAGAGGGTATGGAGAGAAGGCAGGTACGGGATACTGAGTTGGATGATCAGCCATGATCATATTGAATGGCGGTGCAGGCTCGAAGGGCCGAATGGCCTACTCCTGCACCTAATTTTTATGTTTCTATGTTTCTATGTATGCTTTTGTGGCGACTTCATGCCCACGTGGATTTTCGTACAGCTTGTTACTGCTGGCATCTAGCCAGCAGCCTCACGTGAAGGTCCAGACACAAGAGCTGAATAACAACTCCGAGGTCAGACGCACTAATTAGCCTTATCTGCACATGAGTAGTAATGAGGAGATTTGATGTTAAAAGGCTGTTCTGGAATAAACGTGGCACAAGAGTGTGTTTTCTAGAATTGGGTTTGCATGTAACATCACTTTTTGCTGGGTTCCCGGGCATGCTGGGGTGAGGGGGAATGAGCAGGTGGACCTCATAGCAAAGGAGAGTTTAAGAAGAGAAATAGATATCCATGTATCATTGGGGAGAGTGGAACTGAGAGAAATAATTAAAGAGGGCTTAACAAAAGAATGGCAGAGAGGATGGGAAATGGAAGTCAGGGGTAGACACTACTTTTCTATACAATCTGAAGTTAGGAAAATATGTTTCTGTACATCTCTGTATCAGTTAAACTGTGTAGATTGAGGTTGGGACACTGTGGGTTAAATTACTATTTGTGCATTGTAGGGAAACATGTTTCTGGCTTGTGTGAATGTGGGAGTAATGAGACAGTTAAGCATGTTTTCCTAGAATGTAAAAAGTATAGGGTAGAAAGAAAAGTATTGTTTGTTAGACTGACAGGACTTGGAGTTGAGGCTTTTTCTGTTTTATCTTTGTTTGGACACGGTGAGAAACATCAACTGATATCCAGGGCTGTTCTTCAATTCCTGCAAGTTACAGGACTGTATGTAAGAATTTAGTTCAAACTTTGACCTGTGGAGGGCAGTAATACGCTTAGCAGCGTCTACACTGCCGGAATCCTACAAGAAGAAGAAGCACGTGGCACAAGGTGTTTGGCAAAGCTTGGTGTCGCTAGTCCTTCACTTTGGGTCGGAGAGATTTAGTGGATTCACCTCTTTAGATTGGAAACACACATTTGGTTTGGATACAGCTCCATCCAAGATGGCAAGATAATGTAGAGAATTGTGGATTCGGCCCAGACCAGCATGCAAATCAATCTCTCTTCCATTGGTTCCATCTACACTTCATGCTGCCTCGGCAAGGCCACCAGCATGATCAAGGACGTGTCTCACCCCGGTCACTCCCTCCTCTCCCCTCTCTCAGCTCTTATCAGGCAACTGAACCACCCTACCACCAACTCGAGAGCGGACCGGACCTCCCACCTACCTCATTGGAGACCCTCGGACCAACTTTAATCGGACTTTACTGGACTTTATCTTGCACCATACATTATTCCCTTTATCCTGTATCTGTGCACTGTGGACAACTCGACTGCAATCATGTGTAGTCTCTCTGCTGACTAGATAGCATGTAACCAAAATAATTTCATTGTAACTTGGTACATGTGACGATGAACTAAACTAAACTAAACTAAGTTTGAAGGATGCAAATGCAAATGCAGTGAACTGAACTGAACTGGGAAAGTTGTTTGAGGTAAAATGTGCCTTTTTCACCAACTTCTGTTTGTCTTTCAGTGTTACGGGATGGGTTGAAGAGTAACTTTGCTGAGGTTCAGGTGTCGGTGGTGGACTGTCCCGATCTTACACAGGCACCCTACACATTTGCTGCAGCAGGTTAAGTACTGTTCCTGTCGATAATGTTTAAAAAATAAAATCCTGAACTTTTAACTGCAGGATGCAGATTCAGTAATTGAAACTTAATAAAAAGCCCTGTCCCACGGTACGAGTTCATTCCAAGAGTTCTCCCGAGTTTACCCTGATTCGAACTCAGAGATTTACGGTAATGGCCACTCGTCGGTACTCGGGGCTCTCGTGGACATTTTTCATCATGTTGAAAAATCTTCACGAGTCTTCCCGTGCTTACCGGCCGTTAGCAAGTCTTCCCGAGTACCTTCCGTTAGCGCTAAGAGACGTCCCCGAGCTCCGACGTACCCGCTATGTTCATTCTCCGTGCTTACCATGAGTTTGATTTTTTTTAAACTCGGGAGAGCTCTTGGAATGAACTTGCACTGTGGGACAGGGTTTTAATAATAATAATACACTTTATTGTCACTGTAAATACATGAGATGAGTCCTTTAGTATGCGTGATGCATTCCGCAGGCAACGAGAGCTGTATATCTCTTCCAGGGCAGGCAGGTGTGTGTTGGTGATCTTCTGGGCTGTAGAAGGGTCTCGACCTGAAACGTCGCCTATTTCCTTCGCTCCATAGATGCTGCCTCACCCGCTGAGTTTCTCCAGCATTGTTGTCTCCCTTCTGGGCAGCATTGATGACTCTCTGCAGAATAGTTACTGACTCTCTGCAGAAAACTTACCCGATAGTAAAAGGCTTGGATAGAGTGGATGTGGAGAGGAAGTTTCCAACAGTGGGAGAGTCTAGAACCTGCGGTCTTAGCCTCAGAATTAAAGGACGTTTCTTTAGGATGGAGATAAGGACTTTCTTTACTCAAATCTGTGGAATTCTTTGCCACCGAAGGCTGTGGAGACCTTTTTAAGGCAGAGATAGACAGATTCTTGATTAGTACGGGTGTCAGGGTTATGGGGAGAAGGCAAGAGAATGGGGTTAGGAGGAAGAGAAAGATCAGCCATGATTGAATGGCGGAGTGGACCTGATGGGTGAATGGCCTAATTCTGCTACTATCACTTATGACCTTATGAACAAATTACTGATGAGTCCTACAGTTGATGAGACAACTTTGGTCCGAAGAAGGGTCCCGATCCGAAACCTCACCTATCCAAATTCTGAAATCTGTCGGTATCATCTGTTATCTAACATTCTAAGGTTATGTTATTTGGTGATGTCGTTTAAATTCTGCTCTGCTTAATTTAGTTTACACCGAGTCTGCACCGACCAGCGATCCCCGCGCATTAACACCGTCCTACACACACTCGGGACAATTTTTACAATGATACCAAGCCAATTAACCTACAAACCGGTACGTCTTTGTAGTGTGGGAGGAAACCAAAGATCACGGAGAAACCCAATGCAGTCACGGGGAGAACGTACAAACCCCCTACAGACAAGCACCCTTAGCCAGGATCGAACCTGGGCCTCTGGCGCTGTAGGCACTGTAAGGCAGCAACTCCACTGCTGCACCACCAAATTGCCCCTTTTTCACAATTTGTTGTGTTCTTTTGTACCTGATGTACAGATTTAAAACATAATTCTGCTAACCATGTTTCTCAAAATGATGCATTGTTGCTGCAATACATGCATCAATACATGCGTCACATGCATCAATACACGCATCACATGCTCTTGGATATGTTGAACAGTTGTTGGTTAATCATTGCCACCCGTGTGAGTAAACAGATTTTAATAAGATGAGGAGGAATTTCTGTGGCCAGAGGGTGGTGAATCTTTGGAATTCATTGCCACAGATGGCTGTGGAGGCCGTCAATGGATATTTTTATGGTGGAGAACTGGAGATTGAAAGATTCTTGATTAGTATGGGTGTCAGGGGTCAATGGCAGAATCAATTTTTAAGGCAGAGCTAGATAGATTGTTGATTAGTAAGGGTGTCGGGGGTTACGCGGAGAATGGGGTTGGGAGGGAGAGATAGATCAGCCACGATTGAATGGCGGAGTAGACTTAATGGTCTAATTCTGCTCCTATCACTTATGAACTTATAATTAAATAAAAAAGGCAATATTTTATGTACAATAACACCCTATATAGTACAATGGACAATGGAGGACCTGGCGCGGGGGGAACTTTGTAACTTTGTAAGTGCCCTTTATGGGTGACTATTTGCCTACCTTGCAAAGAATTTGCAAGAAAAGAATTTCACCGTGACTTGCCACATGCGACAACAAAGTATTCATTCATTTATTAATTCATTCATTCAATATGAAAAGAAGAAGTTACCATTTCAGTCCAGCAATTCATTGGAACCGAGAAAAGATGGGGATTAAAATAAGTTTGAAG
Organism: Amblyraja radiata; assembly: GCF_010909765.2. NCBI lineage: Eukaryota > Metazoa > Chordata > Chondrichthyes > Rajiformes > Rajidae > Amblyraja > Amblyraja radiata. Next base: position 28,444,969 of record NC_045983.1, on the reverse strand, counting down.
TTGTATAGACAGACACGGAGGGAGACACGGGAATTCAATTCAATTCAATAGACAGACACGGAGGGAGACACGGGAAGGAGAGAAGACAGAGCGTGGGAGGCATTAAATGGAAAATTGGAGATGTAATTAGGGGAAAGAGAACGCTAAAGACTTTAGTAAGTAACAAAAAATTCTGGAAGAAGTGTGAATATGAGGATGAATCGAATTGGGAATTACTTGGTTTAGTTTAGAGATACAGCGTTGAAATAGGCCTTTTGGCCCACCGGGTCCGCACCTACCAGCAATCTCCGCACACTAACACTATCCTTGGGACAACTAGGACGTTTTTTACACTTACACCCAGCCAATTAACCTACAAACCTGTACGTCTTTGGAGTGTGGGAGGAAACCGAAGAAGCAAGTGGATGACCTCCGGTTCGTCCGAGAAACGGAGTCGTTCCTCGACAAGTCTTACAGTACGATTGTTACACCTAAGGTACTGGAAGAGAGAAGGTGGGAGACAGTGAGAACGGGAGGGAAGCATGGAATGCCAACATCCCCGGGTGTTGTACCTCTTGTGAACAGGTTCACCCACTTAGAAGCTGTCGGGACAGAAGAGGTGTTTACACTGGGCGGCGGACTGGCTTGTGATGCGAATAGGGCTGTTGAGCCAAAACCAAAAAGGCCTAAGGCAGGCAACGCCATTGTAGTAGGAGACTCCATTGTGAGAGGTACGGACAGGGGTTTCTGCGGCAACAGACGGGATGCGAGGATGGTGTGCTGCCTTCCTGGTGCCAGGATCCAGGATGTCACGGACAGAGTGCAGAAAATCCTCAAGGGCGAAGGTGAACATCCGGAAGTGGTAGTGCATGTCGGCACAAACGATGTCGGAAAGAAGGGGATGAATATTCTGCAGCGTGACTTTAGAGAGCTCGGAAAAATGCTGAAAAGCAGGACCTCCAGGGTTGTTATCTCCGGTTTGCTTCCAGTTCCTCGTGCTGGCGAGAGCAGGAACAGGGAGATACGGGACCTGAACGTGTGGCTGAGGAACTGGTGCACGGGGCAGGGATTTAGATTCTTAGATCACTGGGATCTGTTTTGGGGTAAGGGGGAACTGTACAAAAGGGACGGATTGCATCTTAACAGGTGTGGGACCAGCATTCTGGCAGGCAGGTTTGCCACTGCTACACGGGTGGTTTTAAACTGAATAAGGGGGGTGGGGTGTCGAATGGGCTAGTGGAGGAGGGAGTTAAAGGGAAAGGGTTTCTTAAATGTGTGAGCGTAGAGACAGAGGGGTGTAAAATGAGGGTAGAAGCAATAGGTAGCAAGGTGAAAAGTAAAAGTGGCAGGCCGGAAAATCCAGGGCAAAAATCAAAAAAGGCCACTTTTCAACAAAATTGTATAAGGGGTAAGAGTGTTGTAAAAACAAGCCTGAAGGCTTTGTGTCTCAATGCAAGGAGCATTCGTAATAAGGTGGATGAGTTGAATGTGCAGATAGCTATTAATGACTATGATATAGTTGGGATCACGGAGACATGGCTCCAGGGTGACCAAGGCTGGGAGCTGAACATCCAGGGATATTCAATATTCAGGAGGGATAGAGAGAAAGGAAAAGGAGGTGGGGTAGCGTTGCTGATTAGAGAGGAGATTAACGCAATGGAAAGGAAGGACATTAGTTTGCAGGATGTGGAATCGGTATGGGTAGAGCTGCGAAACACTAAGGGGCAGAAAACGCTGGTGGGTGTTGTGTACAGGCCACCTAACAGTAGTAGTGAAGTTGGAGATGGTATCAAACAGGAAATTAGAAATGCGTGCGACAAAGGCAAAACCGTTATAATGGGTGACTTCAATCTACATATAGATTGGGTGAATCAAATTGGCAGGGGTGCTGAGGAAGAGGATTTTTTGGAATGTATGCGGGATAGTTATCTAAATCAACATGTAGAGGAACCAACGAGAGAGCAGGCTATTTTAGACTGGGTATTGAGTAATGAGGAAGGGTTAGTTAACAGTCTTGTTGTACGTGCCCCCTTGGGCAAGAGTGACCATAATATGGTTGAGTTCTTCATTAGGATGGAGAGTGACATTGTTAATTCAGAAACAATGGTTCTGAACTTAAAGAAAGGTAACTTTGAGGGTATGAGACGTGAATTGGCCAAGATTGACTGGCAATTAATTCTAAAAGGGTTGACGGTGGATATGCAATGGAAGACATTTAAAGACTGCATGGATGAACTACAAAAATTGTTCATCCCAGTTTGGCAAAAGAATAAATCAGGGAAGGTAGTACATCCGTGGATAACAAGGGAAATCAGGGATAGTATCAAAGCGAAGGATGATGCGTACAAATTAGCCAGAAAAAGCAGCATACCGGAGGACTGGGAGAAATTCAGAGACCAGCAGAGGAGGACAAAGGGCTTAATTAGGAAAGGAAAAATAGATTATGAAAGAAAACTGGCAGGGAACATAAAAACTGACTGCAAAAGTTTTTATAGATATGTGAAAAGAAAGAGATTAGTTAAAACAAATGTAGGTCCCTTGCAGTCAGAAACGGGTGAGTTGATCATGGGGAACAAGGATATGGCGGACCAATTGAATAACTACTTTGGTTCCGTCTTCACTAAGGAAGACATAAATAATCTGCCGGAAATAGCAGGGGACCGCGGGTCAAAGGAGTTGGAGGAATTGAGTGAAATCCGGGTTAGCCGGGAAGTGGTGTTGGGTAAATTAAATGGATTAAAGGCCGATAAATCCCCAGGGCCAGATAGGCTGCATCCCAGAGTACTTAAGGAAGTAGCTCCAGAAATAGTGGATGCATTAGTAATAATCTTTCAAAACTCTTTAGATTCTGGAGTAGTTCCTGAGGATTGGTGGGTAGCAAACGTAACCCCACTTTTTAAGAAGGGAGGGAGAGAGAAAACGGGGAATTACAGACCAGTTAGTCTAACATCGGTAGTGGGGAAACTGCTAGAGTCAGTTATTAAAGATGGGATAGCAGCACATTTGGAAAGTGGTGAAATCATTGGACAAAGTCAGCATGGATTTACAAAAGGTAAATCATGTCTGACGAATCTTATAGAATTTTTCGAGGATGTAACTAGTAGCGTGGATAGGGGAGAACCAGTGGATGTGGTGTATCTGGACTTCCAGAAGGCTTTCGACAAGGTCCCACATAAGAGATTAGTTTACAAACTTAAAGCACACGGCATTGGGGGTTCAGTATTGATGTGGATAGAGAACTGGCTGGCAAACAGGAAGCAAAGAGTAGGAGTAAACGGGTCCTTTTCACAATGGCAGGCAGTGACTAGTGGGGTACCGCAAGGCTCAGTGCTGGGACCCCAGCTATTTACAATATATATTAATGATCTGGATGAGGGAATTGAAGGCAATATCTCCAAGTTTGCGGATGACACGAAGCTGGGGGGCAGTGTTAGCTGTGAGGAGGATGCTAGGAGACTGCAAGGTGACTTGGATAGGCTGGGTGAGTGGGCAAATGTTTGGCAGATGCAGTATAATGTGGATAAATGTGAGGTTATCCATTTTGGTGGCAAAAACAGGAAAGCAGACTATTATCTAAATGGTGGCCGACTAGGAAAAGGGGAGATGCAGCGAGACCTGGGTGTCATGGTACACCAGTCATTGAAAGTGGGCATGCAGGTGCAGCAGGCAGTGAAGAAAGCGAATGGTATGTTAGCTTTCATAGCAAAAGGATTTGAGTATAGGAGCAGGGAGGTTCTACTGCAGTTGTACAGGGTCTTGGTGAGACCACACCTGGAGTATTGCGTACAGTTTTGGTCTCCAAATCTGAGGAAGGACATTATTGCCATAGAGGGAGTGCAGAGAAGGTTCACCAGACTGATTCCTGGGATGTCAGGACTGTCTTATGAAGAAAGACTGGATAGACTTGGTTTATACTCTCTAGAATTTAGGAGATTGAGAGGGGATCTTATAGAAACGTACAAAATTCTTAAGGGGTTGGACAGGCTAGATGCAGGAAGATTGCTCCCGATGTTGGGGAAGTCCAGGACAAGGGGTCACAGCTTAAGGATAAGGGGGAAATCCTTTAAAACCGAGATGAGAAGAACTTTTTTCACACAGAGAGTGGTGAATCTCTGGAACTCCCTGCCACAGAGGGTAGTCGAGGCCAGTTCATTGGCTATATTTAAGAGGGAGTTAGATGTGGCCCTTGTGGCTAAGGGGATCAGAGGGTATGGAGAGAAGGCAGGTACGGGATACTGAGTTGGATGATCAGCCATGATCATATTGAATGGCGGTGCAGGCTCGAAGGGCCGAATGGCCTACTCCTGCACCTAATTTCTATGTTTCTATGTTTCTATCTCGGAGAAAACCCACGCAGGTCACGGGGAGAACGTACAAACTCCATACAGACAAGCACCCGTAGTCAGGATCGAACCTGGGTCTATGGCGCTGTAAGGCAGCAGCTCTACCGCTGCACCACCGTGCCGCCCTTCAAGTGTTCCCTTTTTAAAAAGCTGGAAAAATGAAATGTACTTTGCTGAGCAAAGGGTAATTGAAAAAGCGATAGAAATGTGCCTTTGATAATGAGCAAAGAAATAAGTAGGATGTTATGTAAAGGAGGTTGTTCCAGAGGATGAGGCAGAGTGGCTGAAAGAGTTGGCACCAATGTAGAGCAGCTGATGAGATATTGATTTATTGAATTAATGGATAATGGTGGAGGATGCAACTCGGGGAGAAGGTCACTTAGCACTTACAGTGGTACGTGTTGGTACCAAATCTAATGAATGTGGGGCTGCAAGTGCAGTGCGAAAGAAATCCACTTTGTGTTTCATGCATTAAATAGATCCCCAGTACTGGTTCCATTGAGGTCACTAATGGACAATGCTGACCTGAGTTGATCTCTTACATCTTTTTTACACATTAACTTTTGCACTGCACTAAAATTATTTCTGTAACTGTTCTTGAACGTTGGAATTAGCAATGTGTTACCGTGAACGATTAACCTGTTGAATTTTTGGATGTAAACCAATAGTTTAGTTTAGTTTAGAGATACAGCTCTGAAACAGGCCCTTTGGCCCACCGAGTCCGCACCGACCAGCGATCCCCGCACATTAACACTATCCTACACACACTAGGGACAATTTACACTTATGCCAAGCCAATTGACCTACACACCTGTACGTCTTTGGAGTGTGGGAGGAAACTGAAGCAGTAGGCCTTTTGGGCCACCGGGTCCGCACCGGCCAGCGATCCCCGCACACAAACACTATCCTTTGGACAACTAGGACACTTTTTACACTTACACCAAGCCTATTAACTTGCAAACCTGTACGTCTTTGGAGTGTGGGAGGAAACTGAAGATCTCGGAGAAAATCCACGCAGGTCACAGGGACAACATACAAAGTCTGTACAGACAGCACCTGTAGTCAGGATCGAACCCGGGTCTCTGGCGCTGTAAGGCAGCAACTCTACCGCTAAGCCACCGTGCTAGAGTGTGTTTCTATTTTGCAGGTCTATGTGGGAATCCCCGAATTGCGGATGTTGGTGGGGTTCCTCACCTCGTACCCCTTCCACAAACCGACAAGGTTCGGATGATTTCATTTTAGTTAACCTTTCTCTAGGACATCGGCAATTGGTGACCCAATCTACTGATTCTAACCACTGTACGGAATACCTTCACCACACTTGCCAAGCAATACACCTTACCCGAAATGTCAGAGTAACTCAGCGGGCCAGGCAGCATCTCTGGAGAAATGGAACAGGTGACGTTTCGGGTCGAGACCCTTTCTTCGCACTGAGAGTCGGGGGAGAGGGAAACGAGAGATATAGAAGGTACATAGAACAAATGAATGAAAGATATGCAACGTTTCGGGTCCGGATCCATCTTCAGGCTGAAGAAGGGCTTCGACCCGAAACGTCTCCTATACCTGTTCTCCAGCGATGCTGCCTGACCCACTGAGTTACTCCAGCATTTTGTTTTCTACCACAAAGCGATTTGATGTACTATAAAAGACATCTCTAGTTGGCGGGATGTAACTGATGGAGGAATAAAGCAACACGTTTGTATTCAGTGTTGAAGTGTATTTATTATAATCGGATCAAGGTGAGGATATATTTATATACTTTTGTTTCTGCTTACAGATCTACAATCTCAATAATATTGCTGAGGAGGTGGAGTTGCCCAGTGCCTTCATCCTTGGAGCAGGAGCTGCATCATTTAAAGCTGTTGGTGTGAATGCTGAGGTACAGATCACAAGCACTGTCCCCGAATCAGATTAGAAACCGCTTGCAGTATCAATATGTGCCACGGAGATCAGTGAATAGAAAGTACAATACGTAAACAGGTTGCTTCGGCCCCCGAAGTATTTTGTGTCTTCAATGTGATTAAATGCTCCAGTGGCTTGGTACTTCATTACATTATATGGTGTGCAACTGTACCAGACAGACCAGAACACTATCGATTACCCATATTAACTTCTGTGGGTATTGGTTTTTGCCTGACTACCTCAGCTACCCAGAATAGGGCGGCACTGTGGCGCAGCGGTAGTCATTGCCTTACAGCATCAGAGACCCGGGTTCGATCCTGACTACGGGTGCTGTCTGTACGGAGTTTATACGTTCTCCCCGCGATCTTTGGTTTTCTCCCACGCTCCAAAGACGTGCAGGTTTCTAGGTTAATTGGCTTGGTATAAATGTAAATTGTCCCTAGTGTGTGTAGGACAGTGTTAATGTGCGGGGATCGCTGGTTGGCATGGACTCAGAGGGCCGAAGGGCATGTTTCCGTGCTTAATCTCTATACTAAACTGAAAACATGAGAAGGTGATAAAAGAATGATTGGCTGAAATGCCAGTTTTTGTGCGATATCTATAAACTAAAAACTAAACTAAAATATAATATGAAGATAGACACAAAATGCTGGAGTAATTCAGCGGGTCAGGCAGCATCTCTGGAGAAAAGGAATAGGTAACGTTTTGGTTCAAGACCCTTCATCGGACTCAGTCTCGATCCGAAACCTCACCGATTCCTTTTCTCCAGAGATGCTGCCTGACCCGCTGAGTTACTCCAGCTTTTTGTGTCTTTCGGTGAAACCAGCATCTGCAGTTCCTTCTTGCACTAAAATGTAACTCTCCTGATGTAACATGAAAGACGTTTTTAATATGTATATGTTTTTTTTGTGTGTTTTGCTCCAGCTTATGCCCAATGTTTTTACCAAAGGAGATGGCAAACCGGAGGTGAATCATAGCTACAGTGCCAAGATAGACCCAGTCACTGGGGGATGTGTCCTGGAGAAATATGGTGAAAAGTATAATAGCTGTGATTTTGCATTGCTGGCCAACTTGTACATCAGTGAGGGGAGGCCTGGAAAGGTGAATGAATCTAACTGAATATAACCCTTACATGGCTTATGTTTCATGTTGATGAATCTTTAACATATTAAAACATGTTACTTTTTATTCACTTGTGGCCTGCGGACACTACTGACAATGCCAGGACTATCCCAGATTCTGGGACGGCAGAACTAACTGTTGAGCCTTCCCGAGGTATCGTGGGTCATAGCCTCAGAATAAAAGGATGTACCGTTAGGTTAGTTTAGTTTAGAGATACATCGTGGAAACAGGCCCTTCGGCCCACCGAGTCCACACCGACCAGCGATCCCAGCACATTAACCACAACCCTACACACTGGGGACAATTTACACTTATACCAAGCCCATTAACCTACAAACCTGTACGTCTCTGGAGTGTGGGAGGAAACCGAAGACCTTGGTGGAGACCAACGCAGTCACGGGGAGAACGCACAAACTCCGTACAGGCAGCACCTGAAGCGAGGATCGAACGCGGGTCTCCGCCTCTGCAAGCACTGTAAGGCAGCAACCTCTACCACTGCGCCACCGTGCCGGCGTTTGTGGCTAATGTTACACAGCACAATCGCAGTGCTTGTATTTAAAATACATTTTAGTGGGTTTATAATGGGACTTTAACAAATTGATTTTTGACTTGTGTAAGAAAGAACTGCAGATGCTGGTTTAAATCGAAGGCAGACACAAAATGCTGGAGTAACTCAGCAGGTGAGGCAGCATCTCTGGAGAGAAGGAATGGGCGACATTTCGGGGTTGAGACCTGAAACGTCGCCCATTCCTACTCTCCAGAGATGCTGCCTCACCCGCTGAGTTACTCCACCATTTTGTGTCTACCTTTGATTTTTTTTCGACTTGTGGAAAGACCAGACTAATATTTCCGTTGATTAGGTTGTTGAGGTAAGGAGCTGCAGACGGACAGGACCGACTAATTTTGTGACCTGCATGAGGGAAGCACTTGGAAAGCACTTTGGAGCCAAACCTGTGGGAGTGGGAGGAACTTTCCTGATCCAGAAAGGAAAAGCCAAGATTCATGTTATGGTGAGTACCACACATTTAGTCTGCCCCACTGAAATTATGTATCGAGATAGAACCTAGAACAGTACAGCGAAAGAACAGGCCCTTCGGCCTACAATGCCTGTGTCGAACATGACTCCAAGACCCTCAATGTCTACCCACGCATTACCCATATCCCTCCATACCCTGCATATTTATATGAAGTACTTTAAATGCCACTTGCGGGCGGAGCACCAAGGCAAATTATTAGTATGTGAATACTTGGCCAATAAACTTATTCATTCACTCATTCATTAACATACCTGCCTCAGTCACCACCCCCACAGCACGTCCCAGGCCTTCAGTTTCAGTTTAGTTTATTGTCACGTGTACAGCGAAAAGCTTTTGTTGCGTGCAAGCCATTCACCTCCCTCTGTATAAGACTGGGGTTCCCAACCTTTTTTGCCCCGTTTGCCCCGTTTGCCCCTGGCAACTTTAATAGCACACAACAATGTTACTTCACTTATTTATGAACAACTAATGATGAACAGATACCGGTATACCAGAACCAAACACAGTCAGTCAATGAGAAAAAATATGTATAAATCCAGAATCAACAAATTTACCCCCTGGGTAGGTGAAATTTACCCCCTGGCGGTAAATTTACCCCAGGTTGGGAACCCTTGGTATAAAAGAACTTGCCACACACATTTCCTTTAAACGTTGCCCCTTTCATCTTAAAGCTACACCATCTAGTATTTAATCTACCTTTTCTATGCCTCTCATAATTTTCTATACTTCTATCATGTCTTCCCGCAACCTCCGACATTCCATTTGAAACAATCAAAGTTTGTCCAACCTCTCCCTGGAGCTAATACCCTCCTAATCCAGGCATCATTCTGGGCTTATATTCACTGGAATTTCGAAGGATGAGAGCGGATCTTATAGAAACATGTAAAATTCTTAAAGGATTGGACAGGCTAGATGTTCCCCATGTTGGGGGAGTCCCGAACTGGGGGGTCACAGTTGAAGAATAAGGGGTAGACAGACTATTTGAGACTCAGACTGAAGAAGGGTTTCAACCCGAAACGTTGCCTATTTCCTTCGCTCCATAGATGTTGCCTCACCCACTGAGCTTCTCCAGCATTTTTGTCTCCCCTTTCATCTGTTGTTTTCACACCTTACCCTTCCAATTCTCAATGTCTCCCTCGTTCCCTGACTCTCAGTGTGAAGAACGGTATTGATGCGACACGTCACCCATTCTTTCTCTCCAGAGATGCTGCCTGTCCTGCAGAGTTACTCCAGCACTTTGTGTCTATCTTCGGTGTAAACCAGCATCTGCAGGGCCTTCCCACACAACCTGTACGTCTTTGGAGTGCCGACCAGAGATCCCCGCACACTAACACTATCCCACACATACTAAGGACAATTTACATTTATACCAAGGCAATGAACCTGCAAACCTGCATGTCTTTGGAGTGTGGGAGGAAACCGAAACTCCCGGAGAAAGCCCACGTGGCCATGGGGAGAACATAGAAACATCGAGAAAAGGTGCAGGAGTAGGCCATTCGGCCCTTCGAGTCAGCACCACCGTTCAATATGATCATGGCTGATCATCCAAAATCAATTTCCGTTAGCCATAAGAGCCAAATCTAAATCTAACTCTCTCTTGAACGTACAAACTCCTTACAGACAGCACCCATGGTCATGATCGATCTCTGGTCTCTGGCGCTGTAAGGTAGCAATTCTACTGCTGTGCCACAGTGCCGCCTGTGGCCATAATTAATATTTATTTGGTTTTAAAGTTCTTGTGTGTTTGTTTTCAGCCCGATTTTTCATCCTGTCCTCTGAACAGTGACGAGGATTTAAACAATTGGCTGAAATTCTTTGACATGAATTCTCCCCTCATTTGCCAATCAGTGTTTGTGTCCCGGGACCTGGTAAGTCATAAAGCCTGTCTATCAATGACAAATGTTACATAGAGTTATAAAGCATGGAAACAGGCCCTTCGGTCCAGCTGCACTTGTCCCACCTGCCTGCGTTTGGTCCATATCCCTCCAAACCTGTCCTATCCATGTACCTGTCTAACTGTTTCTTAAATGGTGGGATAGTCCCAGCCTCAACTACCTCCTCTGGCAGCTTGTTTCATACACCCACCACCCTTTGTGTGAAAAAGTTACCCCTCAGATTCCTGTAAAAAAAAAATTGTTTCCCCTTCACCTTAAACCTATGCCCTCTGGTTCTTGATTCCTCTACTCTGCGCAAGAGACTCTGTGCATCTACCCGACCTATTACTCTCTTGAATGTATACACCTCTGTATGATCTGATCACCCATCGTCCTCCAAGGAATAGTTCCAGCCTGCTCAACCTCGCCCTATAGCTCAGACCCTCTAGTCCTGGCAACATGTTCAAACACTTGCAATGGAAAGCTAATTAATGCTTGATTATCTGATTTCTGTAATTGAGTTAAATATTTTTCACGACATGGTATTGAGGGTCTGTGTTATTTTTGGTGATTACCTTGACCAAAGAATTAACATGATATAAACTTTTATAAATGGATTTTAGATTTCCACATGACCGTTCTTGTTCTTGTTTTAAAGAAAGTCAATATGTGTAGTGTAACAAATAACAAAATGTTGGAGTAACTCAGTGGGTCAGGCAGCATCTGTGAAGGACATGGATAAGTAATTTTTTTGGGGGGGGGGGGGTTCTTTCTCTCCCCTACTACTGCTCTTATTGAGACTTCTCTCCCCTCCCACTCCCCTCCTCCCCCTATAATTAGTCTGAAGAAGGGTCCCGAACCAAAACGTTGCCTCTCCATGTCTGCCACGGGTGCTGCCTGACCTGCTGAGTTACATCTGCACTTTGTGTTTTGCTCAAGATTACTCCACCATTGCACTAGATGTTGTCCCCTTTATCCTTTACATGTGTGTGCTGCATACTAGCTTGATTGTGTTCAGATCTAGTCTTTGCATTTGACCATTTCTTGATTAATAATGGTGTTGGAGTTATGGGGAAAAGGAAGGAGAGTGGGGTTAAGAGGGAGAGATAGATCAGACATGATTAATGGCGGAGTGGAATTGATGGGCCGATTGGCATAATTCTGCTCCTGTCACTTATGAACTTATGACCTTCTTACTTCTTCTCGGGTCCACACACAAGATTAGAAGTTGTTCAGCCAGAGCTGAACACATTTCTCGGCATCCGCATACAATGGTGTCTGTCTTGTCACTTCTTGTGCTTCTTGTGCGTGGTGGTGGAAAGATTGGTGGAAACAGGGCCGCGACGTGAACGCTCTCTCCTTGACCCCAACTTATGACCGAATAGCACACAAACAAAAGCTTTTCACTGTACCTTGGTACACCTGACAATAATAATAAACTAAACTAAAGTAAATCACAGTACCTGTGTCTCCGTGTGTAGTGTGGTGTTGACATTGTCATTTTCCAATACCAGTACAGCAAAGAGCAGCCATAACCTTGACTGGAACCGACAGTATGTTATTTTTACTGCTCTCCTAAACATATTTCGCGTGGGCAGCTTACAACCCAGCGGTATCAATATCAACTTCCCCAACTTCAAGTAACCCTTGTTTTCCCTCTCTCTCTATCCCTCCCCCATCCTAGTTTTCCGACCAGTCTGACTGTCTTCCTGATTAAATTTTACCTCTGTATGCTTCGTTGTCAGCTTCCCCTGGCTAACAATGATCTATTCTACATTTTCCTTGACCTTCGCCCACCGTTTTCACACCTTACTCTTCCTTATCTCTGTGTCACCCTCTCCCCTGACTCTCAGCCTGAAGAAAAAGGGTCTCGCCCCGAATCGTCACCCATTCCTTCTATCCGGAGATGCTGCCTGTCCCGCTGAGTTACTCCGGCATTTTGTGTCTATCTGCTTAAGTGATGAAACCCATTAACTAACGGAATCTGATTTTTATTCCCTCACAAGGGATTTGACCTTCGTGTTGAACATACCCATTGTTTCAGCCATCATGGAGAGGGTGGACACTACCACTATGACACCACCCCGGACATTGTGGAGTACCTTGGTTATTTTCTGCCGGCAGAATACCTTTACCGCATAGACCGACCGAAGAAAACCTAAACCCATGTGACATTTCCAACCAATTGTTTTAAAATTATAAATCTCCAAAAGACGTACAGGTTTGGTGGCTAATTGACTTGGTAAAATTGTAAATTGTCCCTGGTGTGTGTAGGTAAGTGTTAGTGTGCGGGGACCGCTGGTCGGCACGGACTTGGCGGGCCGAAAGGCCTGTTTCCGCGCTATATCAGTAAATTACACTAAACTAAAAAGGTTTTCATTTCCTAGATTGCATTGAATGTCGAATCATCCATGTTATCAGGATTTCCACAGTCTAATGATAAAGTTTGCAGTTGCATGTAAAAAAAAAAACGAGTTTATTAAATTCCCTCACTGTGTCAGCTTGAGTGTGAGAATATAATCATGTCATTTATGGTTCATTTGGCTTGTCTGGTGCGTGGATTTTAAATGCGCGAATCTTGCGTGAAGCATCAGTGATTACAGGGTTTACACTGCCTATGAACCAAATTTGAAGTAGTTATTGTGGCTTTTCTACAGTACTTTCATACTTAATGTATAGGAAGGAACTGTACATGCAGATCAGGACTGCATATTTCGCGTGGGCAGCTTACAACCCAGCGGTATGAATATTGATTTCTCTAACTTCAAGTAATCCTTGCATCGCCTCTCTCTCCCCGTCCCTCCCCCACACTAGTCGTCGAACTAGTTTCACTGTCGTCCTGTCGAGTTTCACTGTCTGTATAACTCGTTATCACCTAGCCCACAGCCAACAATAGACCATTGTGGGCTCTACCTTTCCTAGATCATCATTACTTTTTTTGAATATATTTCCTTCATTTGTTCGAAATCTCGATATCGCAGTCTACATCTCCTGTTTTCCTCTCCCCTGACTCTCAGTCTGAAGCAGGGTCTCGACCCGAAACATCACCTATTCCTTTTCTCCAGAGGTGATGCCTGCCCCGCTGAGTTACTCCAGCTTTTTGTGTCCAACTTTAATAGTTAATGCAGGTTATGTAAGCTTTTGAATCAGAAGGGACCATTGATTGAAGTGATTGACTGTTCTGAATTGTGTAGAAAATTGTAACCGTCTGGAATAAAGTTAACAGCTCCAGCTGAAGCGAAGACTTGAAGACATGTTTTATTATTTATGGCTCATTGTTACAATCCATCTATTTAGAACCTACATGAATCAATACTTGTAGCTAAAAAACCACAGTGGTTACGTTTAATGCTTTACGCTTAATACTTGTTAGTTTTGTTACAAGCCATTTAAAAAGTAATTGTTAAGGAATATCTGAATATTTGATGGTTCAAGATGAGATAATTTGCTGAGATCTTAATAGGCGAATTTAATATTGATTAGTTGTTAATATGTTTTTTACTTAATGAAATAGGAGAAACCTAATTCATCTTCCATTTCACATTTAGAGGTTTGTTGGAATTTTCAAATTAGAAGTCGCACATTAGAAAGTGTGGCACGGTGGAGCAGGGGTGGTGTTGCTGCCATACAGTCACCGCCACGATCCCAGGTTCGATCCAGATTACGGGTGCTGTCTGCACGGAGTTTGGACGTTCTCCCTGCCACCGCCTTGGTTTTCCCCGACTGCTCCGGTTTCCTCCCACACTCCAAAGGCGTACAGGTTTACAGGTTAATTGGTTTCTGTAGAATTGTAAATTGTCCCCAGTGTGTAGGACAGTGTTAGTGTACAGGGTGATCGCTGGTTGGCGGGGACTCGGTGGGCCGAAGGGCCTGTTTCCACACTGTATCAGACAGTAAAGGCGCAAGTGTAAAGACTGAAATTGGACACAAAATGCTGGAGTAACTCAGCGGGACAGGCAGCATCTCGGGAGAGAAGAAATGGGTGACGTTTCGGGTCGAGACCCTTCTTCAGTCTGAAACGTCACTCATTCCTTCTCTCCCGAGATGCTGCATGTCCCGCTGAGTTACTCCAGCATTTTGTGACTACCTTCGATCTGCAGTTCTTTCCCGAGACTGTGAAATCGACAGAAGGATGTAGGGCTGGGTGTTTATGCGTGCTATTTTCATGATATTTATTTTAGTTGTTTATCTTTTTAAAAATATTTTACCTTGTATGTATCGTTAGCTTTTAGAAATGTTTGAATGGTGCACTGACTGGCTGACATTTTACAATTTCGTTGTACATGGTTCATGTTACAATGACAATAAAGAAACTATTCTATTCTAGTTTTTAGTTTCGAGATACAGCGCGGAAACAGGCCCGTCAGCCCACCGAGTCCATGCCGACCAGCGATCACCCCGCACATAACACTATCCTCAACACTACGGACAATTGACAATTTACAGAAACCAATTAACCTACAAACCTTTGGAATGTGGGAGGAAACCGGAGCAGCCGGAGAAAACCCACACGGTCATCGGCAAAATGTACAAACTCCATACAGGCAGCACCCGTAGTCAGGATCGAACCTGGGTCTCTGGCGCTGTAAAGGGCCTGTCCCACTTTCACAAACTAATTCACGACCTTTTTCGTGGACATTTTTCATCATGCTAGAAAAACGCCCCGACCTACTTGATGCCACGAGTACCTACGACTAGCATCACGGCCTGTTACGACCTACGTACGACCTCTTACGATCTCCTACGATCTCCTACGACCTCGTGACGACCATGCTGCGAGTATGAGTCAAGGGCAAACTCGGCAGAGGTCGTGAATTAGGTTGTGAAAGTGGGACAGGCCCTTTAGGCAGCAACTCTACCGCTGCGCCACCGTGCCGCCCGCTTTTGTGATGTAATTTTAAACGTAGGGCAACACAATGACATTGACTAAATCGAAAATAAATACCTGACAACTGAGTTACATAAATGACAATAATACAGAAAATTGAGAACAAAAAGGAATAAACACTGTATTAACAGCAGGGAGAATTTTATCAACACAGAGCTAAAAAAGTTGCAAATTTAAATTTAGTGTAGTTTAGAGATACAGTGCAGAAACAGGCCGTTCAGCCCACCGGGTCCGCACTGGCCAGCAATCCCCGCACACTAACACTACCCTACACGCGCTAGGAATACTTTTCTTTTTACATTTACACCAAACCAATTAACTTACAAACCCGCACGCCTTTGGAGTGTGCGAGGAAACCGAAGATCTCGGAGAAAGCTCACGCGGTCACAGGGAGAACGTACAAACTCTGTACAGACAGCACCTGTAGTCGGGAACTAACTCGCATGCCTGGCGCTGTCAGCGCTGTAAGGCAGCAACTCTACCACTGCGCCACTGTGCTGCCATTCTTGCTACTTGCAGACGTTGCACAGCATAAGTCAAAACTAAGAGGTAATAGAATGATTTTCCACCTTCTGAGAATGCATAGATTTTAGTATTTGGGAATTAAATCATTGTAAAATTGGAATAAACTTGAGCTTGCCTTGAGTTATGCCTGTCTGTGTGTTTTTACTCCAGTAAAACTGCAGCGTTGCTTGATTTCAGCTGGATACTGCACATTTTTATTCAGAAATATATGGACTGAATATTATCCTAAGGAGAGAGTTATGTTGCCTGGAATTTTGCTTTAAAAAAAATATTTCTGTTGAATCAATGACTGAAAAAATGTGGTCTATGCTTATTTTTAAGGTTAATATCAACTTTCTAATTCCAGATACAGTTAGAGGATCTCGTTCAGCACCAATGCCCCATGCTTCAATAATTTGCATCAAAATATTAATCCTTTTCTATCTGTTAGTGCCTGTTTATTTTTTAGTTTAGTTTAATTTAGGGATTCAGCGTGGAAACAGGCCCTCGGGCCCACCGTGTCCGTGCCGCAAAAGCGCTCCCCTCCCACCGCACACGAGCGCTATCCTGCACACACACACACACACACACACACACACACACGTATACACACACACACACGTATACACACACACACACGTATACATACACACACACACACACACACGTATACACACGTACACACACACACACACACACACACACACACACACACACACACGGCACACACACACACACACACACACACACACACACACACACACACACGGCACACACACACACACACACACACACACACGTATGCACACACGCACACGCACACGCACACACACACACACACACACACACACGTATACACACACGCGCACACGCACACACACTAGGGACAATTTACAATTTTACCGAAACCAATTAACCTACAAACCTGTATGTCTCTGGAGTGTGGGAGAAAACTGGAGCACCCGGGGAAAACCCACGCAGGTTATGGGGAGAACGTGCAAACACGGTACAGGCGAGCGCCCGTAGTCGGGATCGAACCCGGGTCTCTGGCGCTGTAAGGCAGCCACTCTACCGCTGCGCCACCGTGCCACCCGAATGTTTATATTGCTTTAAAATATTTTCTGGATAGAAGAAGTTAATCGAATTCATGTGTATTTTTATTTTACCCCGAGAACGTTCAAAGATTAATTGCCAACCTTTCATAAACTGGACTGATTTTTTATTTAATGAAATTTGATGTGTGAGCTTCTCACATTTCAGTACAGTTTCCACAGGCTGATTCATTTTTGATATTAAATGCTACATTTACTCTTTACATGGTTCAGCGCTGTTGGATTGCAGACCGTAATAACCAATTTTTTTGTGGTTATTAAATTGTCACACAACCTGACTTCTATGCCTTGAAAAAATACAGCATTATTTAGTATTCTTCTGAATTATAGATGTGTCAAAGATTTTTGGCCCGAATTTTAAAATCAAATTATTTTCTCGCTTCAATTATTATTGCAGCATATATGTTTTATTTGGACGACTTTAATAATGGAATAGATCCTCCATCACCCTCAATATCACCTAGCCCACAGCCAACAATGAACCATTGTGGGCTCCACCTTCCCTCGATTAGCATTACATTTTGTATATCTTTCATTCATTTGTTCTGTATCTCTCTATATCACCGTCTATATCTCTCGTCTCCCCTTTCCCCTGACTCTCAGTCTAAAGAAGGGACTCGAGCCAAAACGTCACCTATTCCTTTTCTCCAGAGATTCTGCCTGACCCGCTGAGTTACTCCAGCAAGGGGTTGGTCTTTCAGTAATGATTGTGGCTTGAAACAAAATTCTCATTCACTGAGATCAGAAGCTGATGAAATGAAATACTCTGGAATATGAGGGATGTAATGGTTTTTATTGGAAAGAATGCAAACAGAGTTACAGGGTTTGTACCAAAGATAGACACTAAACGCTGGAGTAACCCAGCGGGTCAGGCAGCAGCATCTCTGGAGAGCATGGATAGGTGACATCATTTTGGGTCGGGACCCTTCTACAGACTGATTGTAGGGGGTTAGGAACTGGAAATAAGAAAAGACCTGGACAAACCAGGGCCGGGAACAGACAGGGTGTCGCAGCGGTAGAGTTGCTGCCTTACAGCGCCTGGGGTGCGGGTTCGATCCTGACTACGGGTGCTGTCTGTGCGGAGTTTGTACGTTCTCCCCTTGACCTGCGTGAGTTTTGTACACTCCAAAGGCGTACAGGTTTTTAGGTTAATTGGCTTTGGTAAAAATTGTAAATTGTCCCTCATGGGGATCTTATAGAAACGTACAAAATTCTTAGGGGGTTGGACAGGCTCGATGCAGGAAGATTGTTCCCGATGTTGGGGAAGTCCAGAACAAGGGGACAAAGTTTAAGGTTAAGAGGGAAGTCTTTTAGGACCGAGATGAGAAAATCATTTTTTACACAGAGAGTGGTGAATCTGTGGAATTCTCTGCCACAGAAGGTAGTTGAGGCCAGTTCATTGGCTATATTTAAGAGGGAGTTAGATGTGGCCTTTGTGGCTAAAGGGATCAGGATGTATGGAGAGATGACAGGTATGGGATATTGATTTGGATGATCAGCCATGATCATATTGAATGGCGGTGCAGGCTCGAAGGGCCGAATGGTCTACTCCTGCACCTATTTTCTATGTTTCTATGTGTGTGTAGGATAGTGTTAGCGTGCGGGGATTGCTGGTTGGCACAGACTCGGTGGGCCAAAGGGCCTGTTTCCGTGCTGTATCTCTAAACAGATGACATCAGGCTAGGTGGTTCTGATAGGCTGATTGGTGGCTGGGGACGGTGTCATGTGAAAGAAGCACAATTAGGCCATTCGGCCCATCAAGTCAACTCCACCATTCAATCATGGCTGATCTATCTCCCTCCTAACCCCATTCTCCTGCCTTCTCCCCATGACCCCTGACACCCATACTATCAAGAATCTACCTATCTCTGCCTTAAAAATATACATTGACTGTCTCCACAGCCTTCTGTAGCAATGAATTCCACGGATTCACCCCCCTCTGACTAAAGAAGTTCCTTCTCATCACCTTCCTAAAGGAACATCCCTTAATTCTGTGGTACACAAAAATGCTGGAGAAATTCAGCGGGTGCAGCAGCATCTATGGAGCGAAGGAAATGGGCAACGTTTCGGGCCGAACCCCTTCTTCAGACCTTAATTCTGTAATGCTGAGGCTCTATAAGGCGTTGGTCAGGCCGCATTTGGAGTATTGTGAGCAATTATGGGCACCATATCTGAGGAAGGATGTGCTGGCTCTGGAGAGGGTCCAGAGGAGGTTTACAAGAATGATCCCAGGAATGAGTGGGTTAACATATGATGAGCATTTGACAGCACAGGGCCTATACTCGCTGGAGTTTAGAGGAATGAGGGGTGACCTCATTGAAACGTACTGAATAGTGAAAAGCTTGGATAGAGTGGATGTGGAGAGGACGTTTCCACCAGTGGGAGAGTCTCGGACTAGAGGTCAAAGCCTTAGAATTACAGGCCGTTCTTTTAGGAAGGAGATGGGGAGGAATTTCTTTAGTCAGATGGTGGTGAATCTGTGGAGTTCTTTGTCACAGAAGGCTGTGGAGGCCAAGTCAGCGGATATATTTAAGACAGAGTTAGATAGATTCTTGGTTAGTACGGGTGTGGCTGGGTGAACGATGAGTTGGCCCCCGGGTGACACACTGCACACAAAGCCCAGCCGGCGGGCCAGCTGAGGAGTTTTGGCTCGGGGCGCCGGACTTTGCCCCTCCTTAAAACTCCTCAGCTGGCCCACCGGCTGGGCTTTGTGTTCTGCTGCACGCAAAGTCCGGCACCCCATCCAACTCATGAACCGATGATCGGCCATGAGAAGGAGGGGTGGTGGTGCTGGCGGTAAGCGAAGGTCCGTGCTGCCGACCAACGGGCGAGGCGCTGCTGCTGCTGCTGCTGCACTCCATGCGCTGCACTACGTTGGGACAGGTGAAGCGGGGCCGGACGTGGCGCTCCGACCCGACAGTCCCCACAACCCGAGTAGTAGCAGTCAAATACGGGACGAGGGCGGTCCCGTATGGGACAAACCAATTTAGCCCAATATATGGGAAATCCCGGCTAATACGGGACAGTTGGCAATCCTAGGTCTGTATGGAGTTTGCACGTTCTCCCTGTGACCTGCGTGGCTTTTCTCTGGGGAAACTCTGGTCCTCTCCCAAACTCCGAAGACGTACAGGTTTGTAGGCTAAAATGGTTGGTAAATTGTCCCTAGTGTGTATAGGATAGTGCTAGTGTGCGGGGAATGCTGGTCAGCGCAGACTCGTTGGGCCGAAGGGCCTGTTTCCGTGCTGTATCTCTAAACTAAACTAAACTAAAGACAATTTACATTCTTTTCCATAGCCAATTAACCTACTGACTTGGAATGTGGGAGGAAACCGGAGCACCCTGAGAACGTACAAACTCCGTACAGGCAGGGAGAATGGAGCGGGGAGGGTGTGACTAACCTATAAGAGATTGTCATAATCTGCAGATTTTTAATTTTAATCTTCATGAGTCCATATTGTTATTATGAAAATCACCAGAAGAGGTCAGCCTTACTTCATGAAATAAATTCCTCCCACTCTCTTTTCAACAATAGCCGTAAGGGTGATCATGTTCATT
Source organism: Amblyraja radiata (assembly GCF_010909765.2). Lineage (NCBI taxonomy): Eukaryota > Metazoa > Chordata > Chondrichthyes > Rajiformes > Rajidae > Amblyraja > Amblyraja radiata. The sequence goes on along the minus strand of NC_045983.1, from coordinate 28,424,653 downwards.
TGCCAGAAAAGAGGAGAATTTGTATGTCTTTGAAACGGATTCTGCTTCACTGACTGCAGAATGAGAGATATATTTGCTGCATTTGGAGATGAAGGCATTGACCTTGGCAACACACTGCAACACACTGCAACACTGATCCTGGTTGTTGAGGCCTGACCCCTGGTCTTCACTGCCACAGATACCTCTTGCCACCACTGCCTCCCGACTAAGTGGCTTGAGGATATCCCAGCTCCCTCGGGTTGAAGACACTTTGCCTGCTCTCTGCAGCCTCACAGAGACAATGGCAGCCAGCATCATCAGACCCACACCTCCATAGCTATGCTCTCATTTCACTCCTGTCATCGGCAACAAGGTTTAAGAAACAGAACACCGTGAGGTCCAGGTGTATTATTCATATATATATATATATATATATATGTATATATATATGTATGTATATATGTATATATATATATATATATATATATATGTATATATATATATATATGTGTGTGTGTGTGTGTGTGTGTGTGTCTGTGTGCGTGTCTGTGTGCGTGTGCGCGCGCGCTTATGTATATGTGTGTGTGTGTGTGTTTGTATATATATATATGAATGCTTGGATGTATATATATATATATATATGTGTGTGCGTGTATATGCGGGTGTTTGTATGTGTCTATGAATGCATAGGAAGGAACTGCAGATGCTGGTTTGAACTGAAGATAGCTCAAAATGCTGGAGTAACTCAGGCCGCTTCTCTGGAGAGAAGGAATGGGTGATGTTTCGGGTCGAGACCGTTCTTCAGACTAACGTCACCCATTCCTTCTCTCCAGAGAAGCGGCCTGTCCCGCTGAATTACTCCAGCGTTTTGTGTCTATTTCTGTACGTCTATACTATATACACATATAATTTCATTGTTCCGTTTCGAAGCACATGACAATAAAACACCCTCGACTCTCTTGACTTGGATGTAGTGCCCTCTTTCCTCTGGTTTGTTAAGAATCATTTGGCCAACGCCTGTTCCGACTCCTTTGAAAGTCAAAAGTGGCTCAGTGGAAGGAATCGGAAGGCGTTACTGGGGGGTTGTTATTCAGTTTGGAGACCTGTGGCCAGTGGTGTGTCACAGGGATTGGTGCTGGGTCCACTGATGCTTGTCATCTATATTACCAATTTGGATGTTGTAAACATCCCTGAGGGCCTGTCCCACTGTACGAGGTAATTCAAGAGTTCTCCCGAGTTTTCCCCTGATTCGAACTCGGAGAATGTCCGCAGCGGGTCCGTAGGAGTTCGTGGATGTCTCGTAGCGGCTCGTACAAGTCCAGAGATGCTGCCTGTCCCGCTGAGTTACTCCAGCTTTTTGTGTCTTTTCTCTCAGAAGGCCATCAGTTTTCTGATGGTGGGACCTTGGTGTCCAGTGATGGAGCGGGATGTTTACCTCCATTCCCTCTCAGCGAGCATTTCAGCCCAAATATTGTATATTTGCCTGCAAAATAATTTGTCTGGTAAGGGTGCCTAATCACTAAAACACTCACGTATTGCATACATCTTACTTTAGTTTACATTAGAGATACAGCGCGGAAACAGGCCCAACGAGTCCGCGCCCACCAGCGATCCCCTCACGTTAACGCTGCCCTACACGCACCAGGGACGATTTACAATCTTTACCAGAGCCAATTAACCTACGAACCTGTACGTGGTTGGAGTGTGGGGGGAAAGCGGAGCTCCCGGAGAAAACCCATGCAGGTCAGCGGGAGAACGAGCGGACTCCATACAGACAGCACCGTCGTCAGGATCAACCCTGAGTCTCTGCCACTGCAAGGCAGCAACTCTACCGCTGCGCCACCGTGCCGCATTATCCAGCCACATGATTTTTCTGCCCGTGACCTTTTATTCAGTTCGTCTCTACAAATCTATTACCTTAAGTGTGCTTGAAGCTGACAGCAGTGGCCTTATAAACTTGACTTGTGTTGCTTTCAACCAGTGACATTTGCTTTCTCTTTGAATCTGTATCTAAACGTAGCTTCAGATGCAGGGACATGAATGTGTAACGATCTTGCCAACTCGGCCCCACAAACTGTGGATTCACTTTTTCACCCCACTGAAGACGTTGATTACAGTGTGGCGATTCCTGTAGAAGGGTCTCGACCCGAAACGTTGCCTATTTCCTTCGCTCTGTAGATGCTGCCTCACCCGCTGAGTTTCTGCAGCATTTTTGTCTACCTGTAAAACAAATGCTTTACAAAGGATGCTTGTTCTTCGAGTAACTTAGCTGCTTATCGGAGACACTAGAGGGATCAGATGCTGGCACCATGAGCAAAAAATAATGAGGACAGGACGTTGGCACAGCTGGTAGAGCTGGTTATGGGGTAGATGCACAAGTGATCCTGGCTGGGACTTTTTCTTTTAAAGATACAGCGCAGAAACAGGCCCTTTGGATCACCAAATCCGCACCGACCAGCGATCCCGGCACATTAAAACTATCCTACACAAACTAGGGACAATTTACACATACACCAAGCCAATTAACCTACAAACCTGTACGTCTTTGGAGTGTCGGAGGAAACCGAACATTTCGGAGAAAACCCACGCGGTCACGGGGAGAACGTACAAACTCTGTACAGACAACACCCATAGTCGGGATTGAACCTGGGTCTCCGGCGCTGCAAGCGCTGTAAGGCAGCAACTCACCCGCTGCACCACTGTGCCGCCCCTAATGAAGGTAATGAAGAAATTAGGTAAACCTCAGACTGAATGAGATTGAGTAATATCCTAATTCAGTTGTTACTGATGGGAATATTCCACTAGATTCGAAACGGGGAGGAAATTCTTTGAGGATAAATTTGAATCATTAGCAGACTGTACTATCTTTTCACTTTTATATCGTCGAGATCTCAAGGAGGGGGAAGAAGATATTTTTCTTTGTGAAATCAAGAACCAGAGGACACAGTGTGTAGGAAGGAACTGCAGATGCTGGTTGAAACCGAAGATAGACATGAAATGGTGAAGTAACTCAGCGGAACATGCAGCATCTCTGGAGAGAAGGAATGGGTGACGTTTCGGTACTGAGACCCTTCTTCACACTCATCAATCCGAAGAAAGGTCTCGACCTGAAACGTCACCCATTCTTTCTCTCCAGAGATGCTGCCTGACCCCGCCGAGTTACTCCAGCATTTTGAGTCTATGGTCAGCTTGTAATGATACTTGGAAGCGCTCCATATTCATCCCACACACCTCTGTAATTATTTAGTTTGAGAAATACAGCAGGGAAACGGGGCCTACGACCCACAGAGTCTATGTCGACCATCGATCACCCGTTCACTCTACTTCTATGTTAGCCCACTTTCTCATCCATTCCCTACACATTAGGGGCAATTTACAGTGGGCCAATTAACCTACAAACCTGCACGTCTTTGGGATGTGGGATGAAACTGGAGCACCTGGAAGAAACTAGTGGCGGCGCCGTGTCACAGCAGTAGAGGGCAGCGCAGTGGCACAGCAGGTAGAGTCGCTGCCTTACAGCGCCACAGACCCAGGGTTCGATCCTGACCATAGGTGCTGTCTGTATGAAGTTTGCATGCCCTCCCTGTGATCACACTCCTAAGATGTGCGGGTTTGTAAGTTAGTTGGCTTTGGTAAAATTGTCCCTAGAGTGCAGGATAGAACTAGTGTTGGTGCGTGCGGACTCAGTGGGCCGAAGGGCCTGTTTCCAGACCATTGGGATACAGAAAATACAAAAGCCTATAGGCACATATTGCCAGCTTTAGGAACACCATGTTGTCAGACTACTGAACAGACCACTCCTATGCTAAGGAAGCATTCCTGATCTCCCAATCTACACGTTCAAGCCTTTACACTTTTTTTAATCTGCGCTATCCCTGTAGTTAATGTTATTTTCTGCAGACAGACACAAAATGCTGGAGTAATTCAGCGAGACAGGCAACATCTCGACCTGAAACGCCACCCATTCCTTCTCTCCAGAGATGCTGCCTGTCCCGCCGAGTTACTCCAGCATTTTGTATCTAACTTTGGTGTAAACCTCCCCGTTGGAATGCAACCTTGTTGTGGTCGGGGAGCTTGTGTGTCTCAGTGACCCCTAGAGCTATGCCAGCGGGAGATTGGTCTCCTGTTAGGGTCTCCCATGCTGGACAGGTCGAAGGGTAGAGGTGAGACGAAGAGCGATCCACTGGTCCTCCAGGTTGGAGCACAGGGTGAACAACCCTGTCTCGTAAAACAAATATGTTACGGAAACAGCAACTGAAGGAATCAACAAGGAGTGGAGGACCTTCGTGGCTGCCCTACATGCCAGGAGGCAGAATAGGCAGTAAGTAAGTAAGCTTGGTGTAAACCAGCATCTGCAGTTCCTTCCTACACATTATATTCTGTACTTTGTTTCCTTTTTCATTTTGCTGAACCTGTTGTAAAGATGTTTGGTTGCTGCTTCTCACTTATAGAATGATTATGGAATTAAAGGATATGGGGGGGCAGGCAGGAACGGGGTACTGATTCTGGATGATCAGCCACGATCACATTGAATGACGGTGCTGGCTCGAAGGGCCGAATGGCCGACTCCTACACATACTTTCTATGTTTTCTATGTTTCTATATCGTCTGGTTAGCAAGCACGTTTTCACTGTATCTCAGTTCACATGACAATAACAAATAAATACACCAATCAAGGCAGAATTTCTACCAGGATGGACATTACAGGTTAATTTGGGAGGATTCTGGGGCAATATTAGGTGGAAATATCAACAAACAGAGAACGGTACAATCACAGGTCAGGCCTTTCGGCCCACTATTTCCATGCCAAACATGTTGCCAAGGGAGACTAATCACTAATTACGAGAAACCTGAGGGGTAACTGTGTCACACGAAGGGTGGTGGGTGTATGGAACGAGCTGCCGGAGGAGGTAGTTGAGGCAGCGACTATGGCAACATTTAAGAAACATTTAGACAGGTACATGGATAGGACGGGTTTAGAGGATTATGGGCCAAACGCAGGCAGATGGGACTAGTGTAGCTGGGACATGTTGGCCGGTGTGGGCGGAAGTTGGGCGGAAAGGCCTGTTTCCACATTGTAGGACCCTCTATGTCACTTAGTTGTTTTGTCAACTGTTCTTCTATCTTTAGATCCAAAAGTGCCACTGTTGGGACCACCCAAGCCCTCACTCTAGATGTGAAGAGGGAAGTTTCAGTTCAGTTTAGTTCATTGTCACGTGTACAGAGGTACAGTGAAAAGCTTTTGTAGCGTGCTAACCAGCCAGCGGAAAGACAACACATGATTACAATCAAACCATTCACAGAGTACAGATACATGATAAGGGAATATTGTTTACTGCTAGGTAAGTCCAGCAGAGTCCGATCGAAGATAGTCCAAGGGTTCCCGAAGAGGTAGATAGTAGTTCAGGACCGCTCTCTGGTTGTGGTCGGATGTTTCAGTTGCTTGATAACAGCTGGGAAGAAACTGTTCTTGAATCTGGAGGTGTGCGTTTTTCACACTTCTACACCTTTTGCACGATGGCAGAGGAGAGAAGAGGGAGTGGCTGGGGTGCGACTGGCCCTTGATGATGCTGCTGGCCTTGTCGAGACAGCGCGAGGTGTAGATGGAGTCAATGGAAGGGAGGGCAGTGTGTGTGATGGTCTGGGCTGCGTCCACAATTTGCTGCAATAACAGGTGATTTAATAATAAAAACATTACTACAGCACTAGAAATTGTGCTCCATCTCCAGGTTGTTAGGGTTAATGGACCATCGAAATTGTCCCTGGTGTATGGGTGAGTGGTAGAATCGAGAGAGAGTTGATGAGAATGAGGGGAGAATAAGTTACAGTGAAAAGCAGAGGGGGGACAGACACATTAGTCAAGTGAACTCCTTCTATGCCATTGAGAAATACAGAATAAGTACAATCTCATTTGCCAACTTGTATTTACAGGGGAATGTTGACCTTTACGTTGATAATTCCCTGAGGAAGGTCACCCACTTAATACTCAACCACTTCTAATATAGTGTTCGTGTAGGAAGGAACTGCAGATGCTGGTTTAAACCGAAGATAGACACAAAAAGCTGGAGTAACTCAGCGGGACAGACAGCATCTCTGGAGAAAAGGAATAGGTGACGTTTCGGGGTCGAGACCCTTCTTCAGATTCCGACTGACCCGAAACGTCACCTATTCCTTTTCTCCAGAGATGCTGTCTGACCCGCTGAGTTACTCCAGCTTTTTGCGTCTATTTTTTATGGTGTTAGTATAGTTGGTGAATGAGCCCAATTCAGATGAATTGGCATCTCTCAAGGAGGCCCTTTCTAATCATCTAACCATCTTTGGAAAATGTAACCTCTTTGGACTCTATGCCTCAAGCTCATTTTTAATGAAGATCTAAGCCTGTAGCTGAGGTCAATAAAATCAGTTCAGCAATCATCAGATGGTGAATAAAAGTGGGCTATTAAAAGAAATATGCCTTGATATTGGATCTTAATAGGATTGTTGTGTGGTTAATACGCATTACCCACAGTATTGGATTATGATGACTGTATAATGTACATGTGGTTTTGAGTGCCCAAGGTTGCCTTTAACTTACTACCACACAGTTCAGGATCACTTGATGTTCAACATTACACACCCACTAACCTATTCTAATGCTAATATACATCAACAGGCCAGCACTTCAAGGACACCCTCCATTGTCACAGCACTTAAGGGCCTGTCCCACCAGCATGCGACCAGAAGCGGATTTCGCGCTAAGTTTGCGCTAAGTACGCGGTAAGTACGCGCAAAGTTCGCGCAAAGTTCGCGCATGACGTAATTTACGTCAAACTCACCAATCAGCTGGGCAGGAGGCAGGCCGACTGAATTTGGACGTCGCACGGCGTCGGGCGGTGACGTCATTGCAAAACGGCACGCCGGGCGGTGACGTTATCGCGCAATGCCACGCGCTAGGCGTACGCAGTCAAGACGCTGCGTACGACGTCGAGACGCTGCGTATGCACTCAACGCGCCTGCGGGCCGACAGGCCATTGGCGCGCGGAATTTACGAACCGTGCAAGATTTTTAGAGCCCCGCGCGATGTCGGGACCAGCCCCGCACAACTCCATACACCTCCACCGATCGGTGGGATCGGCCCCTCGAGGCCGTACGCCTCAAGCGACCACATTAGGTCGCGCTTGCCACATGGAGTCGCATGCTTGTGGGACAGGCCCTTAAGTCACAGCTCGGCACGGTGGCGCAGCGGTAGAGTTGCTGCCTTTGCAGCGCTTACAGCGGCAGAGACCTGGGTTCGATCCCGTCTAAGGGTGCTGTCTGTACGGAGTTTGTACATTCTCCCCGTGACCACGTGGGTTTTCTCCGAGATCTTCAGTTTCCTCCCACACTCCAAAGACTTTGTACAGGTTTGTACAGGCTAATTGGCTTGGTATAAATGTAAATTGTCCCGAGTGTGCGCATGATAGTGATAATGTGTGGGGATCGCTGGTCAGTGCAGACTCAGCGGGCCGAAGGGCCTGTTTTGGTGCTGTTTCTCTAAACTAACTTAAACTAAACGAACGACCACTGCAACAGTCCCTAGTGTGTGTAGGATAGTGTTAATATGCGGGGATAGGATAGTGTTAGTATGCGGGGATGGCATGTTGGCGTGGACTCGGTGTTCCGAAGGGCCTGCTTCCACGCATTATCTCAATACTCTAAACTCCAAACTAAGCTGCAGATGCTGGTTTAGACCGAGGATAGTCACAAAGACCCGGAAGGGTCTCGACCCGAAACGTCACCCATTCCTTTGCTCCATAGATGCTGCCTCACCCGCTGAGTTTCTCCAGCTTTTACAATACATACAATACAATACGGTTTATTTGTCACATTACACATAAAGTGCAAGTGAAATGAATATGTCAGCAGCGGTACAATTATAAAGAACACACACAAAAACACAATAAAAATTTAACATAAACATCCACCACAGCATTCATCACTGTGGTGGAAGGCACACAATTTGGCCAGTCCTCCTCCATTTTCCCCCGTGGTCGGGACCTCAACCCTCCGCAGCCGTTACTGCGGGCGTCCAGATGGTAAAAGGACAAGGTACAAGTCCAGAGTCGTCTCTCCCCACCGGAGACCGCGGCTTTAAGTTGGTGTAGGCCGCAGGCCGGCGGTCGAAGATTTAAAGTTTAAAGTTCCCGCCGCGCCGCAGCCAGAAGCACCGCAGATCGCAGGGCCGGCGGTCGAAGCTCCCCTCCACGGGTGATGGTAAGTCGCCACCGCGCCTGCGGTAGAAGTTGGCCGCGGGCCGGCAGTGATGGCTTCTTCTTCCCCCGGGTCCCCCACGAGGGATCCCGGGCTGCAGACGCCGCACCAGCTGGAGCTGTGCAGACCGCGGCTTCAGGCTGCCGGCTGCCCCGGGCCAGCGAAATGGAGCGCTACCTTCCGGCGAGCCCAAGCGAGGGCTCGCCCGCTCCATGCCGAGAGTCCACGCTGCGCCCGCCGCTGAAGCCCCGGGCGCGTCTCCGGGAAAGGCCGCGCCGATCCTTGCTGTTAGGCCACGGGGGAGGCGACCTGGAAAAAGTCGCCTCTCCATGGAGGAGGCGGCCGAAACAGTTTCCCCCTCACCCCCCCCACACCACCCCCCACACAAAACACACAAAGAAACATTAAAAACATACTTTAAAACATACTAAAAAAATAAAAAATTTGAAAAAACTAACGCGCTGCTGACAGGGCTGCCGCCATTCCAGTGCCCCCACCGATTTGTGTACCTTCGATTTTTCCAGCAACTGCGGTTCTTTCTTAAACAGAGTAACTCAGTGGGTCAGGCAGCATCTCTGGAGCCAAATCATTCACCTTGAGCCAAATGCTACCATTTGTTATGTAAGGTGCTGCCCTTGAAGAATGGAGCAAGCACTCGCGTGAGGTGCAGAGCTGGTACCCTGCACATTACCCATCTTTATTACCTTTCCCCTCGCTGTGAACTCCAAATGTGGGTTGAACCTTTTGTGCAAAAAGAAATACTTTATAAAATAAGAACTCTAACTGCAAAGAACAATCAAAGTCCACGAGAGAACTCAAAGCCATAACTCAATCTGAAGCTCGGCTTTTCTCAGTTCATATAATGTGTGAGCATTGTTTGTGTGATTTATGATCTCATCAAAACCAGTCTGTGAAGTTACAGCTTTATTATTTGACATGTGCGGGGATGGAAGATAATGTTTCTGCCGGCTTATTTTTCACTTGCGCTGTTTGCCATTTCTCGTGATAAAAATGACCACGGCAGAATGGATGGAGAATACAGGGCCACGGCCATTTTGCTGGTTCAAGAGCTACTGGAAAGTCATGCCCCTGTCCCTTCTTCCTGTGGCAGAGAATTCCACAGTCGTATAGTGATACAGCATGGAAACAGCCCCTTCAGCACAACTTGCCCACACCGGCCAACATATCCCATCTACACCAGTCCCACCTGCCTGCGTTTGGCCCATATCCCTCCAAACCTGTCCTATCCATGTACCTGTCTAAATGTTTCCTAAATGTTGAGATAGGCCCTGCCTCAACCACCTCCTCCAGCAGCTCGTTCCATACACCTACCACCCTTTGCGTGAAAAAGTTACCCCTCAGGTTCCTATTAAATCTTTCCCCCCCCTCACCTTAAACCTATGTGCTCTGGTTCTCGATTCTCGTACTCTGGGCGAGAGGCACTGTGCGTCTACCCAATCCATTCCTCTCATGATTTCGGTACATTATGTTATGGGGCATCGGTTCATTGTCAGTATGGTTTGCTGATTTTGACAGCATCCAGTTTCCATTAAGCCCGCCCGTGACCTATTCTGTATTAATTTGGCTCATTTGAAAGCATCTAATTTCTAAGCCAAAGTGATAGCGCTTTGAACCTCAGGCTCGGAGCCTGAACCCATCGTGTAACCTGACACAGTAATGAAGCTCTGAGGAAGGGCAGTAATATCAGATATTCATGTCCTCTGAGTATGATGAGTTAATCCTGCCTGCCAGGTCTTGTGGTTTAAGTGCCCGTTAAAGACCTGGTACACTGTACGAGGAGGAGACAGGAGTCCTTTTGCAGTCTGAACCAACATACATTCTACAGTGCACCTCATCATCATAAAGAGATGTTTCATTGCAGTTTGTAGCACATTGCCTCACGCAGTATGTCCGCTGTGCTTTCCTCTGTTAAGCCCCTGTCCCACTTAGGGAACCTGAACGGAAACCTCTGGAGACTTTGCGCCCCACCCAAGGTTTCCGTGCGGTTCCCGGAGGTTGCAGGTGGTTGCCAGAGGTTGCAGGTAGTGGAAGCAGGTAGGGAGACTGACAAAAACCTCCGGGAACTGCACGGAAACCTTGGGTGGGGCGCAAAGTCTCCAGAGGTTTCCGTTCAGGTTTCCTAAGTGGGACAGGGGCATTACTGGGTAATGTTGCCATAACCTTGAAGTCCATAAGTTCTCGGAGCAGAATTAAGCCATTCGACCCATCAAGTCCACCCCACCATTCAATCATGGCTGATCTATCTTTCCCTCTCAACCTCATTCTCCTGCAATCTCCCCATAACCCCTGACACCCGTATTAATCAAGAATCTATATCTTCGCCTTAAAAATATTCATTGACTTGGCCTCCACAGCCGTCTGTGACAAAGAATTCCACAGATTCACCACCTCTGACCAAATAAATTTCTCCTCATCTCCTTCCTAATAGAACGTCCTATAAAGGCTCTAACCTCTAATCCTAGAATCTTAGACTCTCCCACTAGTGGAAACATCCTTTTCACATCCACTCTATCCAGGTCTTTCACTATTTGGTGAGTTTCAATGAGGTCCTCCCTCATCCTTCTAAACTCCAGAACACTAGTTCCAAATGCTCTCACAAGGAGCACTGTTCTCTCTCTATCCCCTCTGTCCAGACACCCTAGTATCTTAAGTATCATGTGAAAATTTAAAAGATCTTAGAAAGATCCATATTTGGCAGGGCAGCAGGTTCAGATTTATTTTAATGTCAATATGAAACATATAAGATTATTAAGGGTTTGGACACGCTAGAGGCAGGAAACATGTTCCCAATGTTGGGGGAGTCCAGAACCAGGGGCCACAGTTTAAGAATAAGGGGTAAGCCATTTAGAACGGAGACGAGGAAACACTTTTTTTCTCACACAGAGTTGTGAATCTGTGGAATTCACTGCCTCAGAGGGCGGTCGAGGCCGGTTCTCTGGATGCTTTCAAGAGAGAGCTAGATAGGGCTCTTAAAGATAGCGGAGTCAGGGGAAATGGGGAGAAGGCAGGAACGGGGTACTGATTGGGGATGATCAGCCATGATCACATTGAATGGCGGTGCTGGCTCGAAGGGCCGAATGGCCTACTCCTGCACCTATCGTCTATTGTCTATTGAGAACATACAAACTCTGTACAGACAGCACCCGTAGTCAGGGTGGAACCCGGGTCTCTGGCGCTGTTATGCAACAACTCTACCGCTGCGCCACCATGCCGCCCAATTTATTATTATGGAATAAAACTAGTGCGAATTAAAGCTCTGGTCAGCACCATCAATTGAAGAAGATTCTGGACTCTTTCATTGCATTGCAAACATTATATGAACTGTACAAATGAGCCAATCCACATGTGAAATCTTTTGTTAACATTGCATGATAAGATGTTTCATAAGTTCATAAGTTCTTTGAGCAGAGTTAGGCCATTCAGCCCATCAAGTCTCCTCTGCCATTCAATCATGGCTGACCTATCTTTCCCTCTCAACCCCATTCTCCATAACCCCTGACACCCGTACTAATCAAGAATCTATCTATCTCTGACTTAAAAATATCCATTGACGGCCTCCACATCCATGGCAATGGATTCCACAGATTCACTACCCCCGACTAAAGAAATTCCTCTTCATCTCCTTTCTAGAGTGGCGGCATGATGGCGCAGCGGTAGGGTTGCTGACTTACAGCGCCAGAGACCCGGGTCCCAGGTTCGATCCCGACTACGGGCGCTGTCCGTACGGAGCTCGTACGTTCTCCCCGTGACCTGCGTGGGTTTTCTCCGAGATCTTCGGTTTCCTCTCACGTCCTTTAATCCTGAGGCTGTGAACTCTTGTCCTAGACTCTCCCACTAGTGGAAATATCCTCTGCACAACCACTCTCTCCAGGCAGGCCTCATGTAAGAGTCTGCACATGCATCACACTTAATGAAGCCAACACATGTAAACGGTATTTATTTTGTTTTGGTTACCTCCGCACCTTGTTGATGTAGATACTTAATCCATTGGTGTGAGTGCAGAGAGACAGAAAGTTCACAGTCAGATGAAGAATGCCTTGCTTTGTGCACTCACTTCTCTGGACCATCTGGTTCGTATTAAAGCTGTGCAGCTTCGGCCTTAACTTAATTATATGTCGAAAATTAATAGCAGCTTGTCTTTGATAAACCATTAAAACTGGATCTGGGTTCTATTACTTAGATTAAAAGGGACAAGTTATTGAGCTTTTGGGATCTCCAGGACGCGGGTTGGATCAAAATAGATTTTAATCTCATCGAGCGACTGCTCACGTCTAACCAAACGATTCGGGATTTATTTAAACCAAATATTTAATGTTCCAAATAACTGTAAATGTATTGTTTGATATTTAAAGTCATAGAGTCGCACAGCGTGACGACAGGCCCTGCAGCCCATCTTGCCCACACCGACCTACACTAGTCTCATGTTTGGCCCATATCCTTCTAAACCTTTCCAGCCCATGTATCTATCCAAATGCTTCTTGAAATGTTGTGATAGTCCCTGCCTCAACTACCTTCTCCGGCAGCTCGTTCCACACATCCAGCACCCTTTGTGTGAAAACGTTGCCGCTCAGGTTCCTATTAAATCTTAACCTTAAACCCATGACCTCTAGGTCTTGATTCCCCTTCTCTGGATAAAAGACTCTGTGCAATTACCCGAATCTATTCTAACAAATGCTCTCGCCAGGCTTGCCCGCAGTTTTAATTTCGCTTCTACAATTCGCATTGCAAGTCAGTGTTAAAGCCCTGTCCCACTGTACAAGTTCATTCAAGACTTCTCCCGAGTTTGCCCTGAAATCGAACTTGGAGATTTACGGTAATGGCCGCTCGTAGGTACTCGGGGCTCTCGTGGACATTTTTCAACATGTGAAAAACCTTCCCGAGTCTTCCCGAGCTTACCACATTTCCCAAGTACCTGCCGTTAGCGTTACGAGCCGTTAAGAAACGTCCCCGAGCTCCGACGTACCCGCTACGTACATTCTAAGTGCTTACCACGAGTTTGATTTTTTTTTAATCTCGGGAGAGCTCTTGGAATGAACTCGTAGAGTGGGACAGGGCTTTTATCCCGCGCATAGTTATTTTGTATTGCCGCACAACACAATACTGGGTGGCACAGGGGCGCAGCGGTAGAGTTGCTTCCTTACAGCGCCAGAGACCTAGGTTCGGTCTTGACCACGTGTGCTGCCTGCATGGAATTTGTACGTTCTCCCCGTGACCTGCGTGGGTTTTCTCCGAGTGCTCCGGTTTCCTCCCACGCTCCAAAGACATGCAGGTTTGTAGGTTAATTGGCTTTGATAAAGATTGAAAATTGTCCCTAGTGTGCAGGATACTGCTAGTGCATGGGGTGATCGCTGGTCGGTGCGGACTCGATGGGCCGAAGGGCCTGTTTCCGCGCTGTATCTCTAAACTATACTAACCACAATGGACATTGTTTTCAGATTGGCACGTGTCAACTGATTTGTACAAATGATATCAAGTCTATGTTCTGATTAAGATGTTCAGACAACATCAATAACCACAAGAGAAAGCTCGAGAGCTTTTTAACCATCATTTGAGCTTGTCACTGAGATTACAGGCTTAACATGTATTGATATTTATTTTGAAGCACTCACATCATGTGGGATTCATTCCCACTGTTCTGCTCAGACCAAATGTTGTGCTCACACAGATTTAAGCTCAAGGGGTGATTTAACGCATATTGTTCATACCTTATAGTTATAGAGCCATACAGCGTGGAAACAGGCCATTCGGCCCAACCTGCCCATGCCGACCAAGTGTGCAGTTTTCTAATTTTCTATTGAGGGAGTGCAGCGTAGGTTTACCAGGTTAATTCCCGGGATGGCGGGACTGACATATGATGAAGGAGTGGATCGACTGGGCTTATATTCACTGGAATTTAGACGGGTGAGAGGGGGATTTTATAGAAGCATATACAATTCTTAAGGGATTGGACAGGCTAGACGCAGGAAAAATGTTCCCCATGTTGGGGGGAGTCCAGAACCAGGGGTCACAGTTTAAGAATAAGGGGTAGGCCATTTAGGACTGAGATGAGGAAAAACATTTTTCACCCAGAGAGTTATGAATTTGTGGAACTCTCTGCCACAGAAGGCAGTGGAGGCTAATTCGCCGGATGTTTTCAAGAGAGAGTTAGATATAGCTCTTGGGGCTAACAGAATCAAGAGATATGGGGAGAAAGCAGGAAATGGGTACTGATTCTGGCTGATCAGCCATGATCATATTGAATGGCGGTGCTGGATCAAAGGGCCAAATGGCCTACTCCTGCACCTATTTTCTATGTTTCTTTGTTTCTAAGGTGTCCCATCTACACTAGTCGCACCTACTCACGTTTCGCCCATATCCCTCTGAACCATTCCTATCCATGTACCCGTCCAAATGTCTTTCAAACGCAGTTTTAAGACTTGCCTCAGCTACCTCCTCTGGCAGATCATTCCATATATCCACCTCCCTCTGCGTGAAAAGTTGCCCCTCAGGCTCCTATCAAATCTTTTCCCTCTCACATTAAGCCTATGTCCCCTTGTACTTGATTCCCCTACTCTGGGTGAAAGACTCTGCGCATTGACCCATTCTATTCCCTCCATGATCTTATACACCATCGCCCTACCTCCTCCAGTCCTTTTGGAAGATGAGTTCCATGAGCAAATTCCATATGAACACTAAGCTGTTATCAAACAGTGGCGCAGCGGTAAAGTTGCTGCCTTACAGCGCCAGAGACCCAGGTTCAATCCTGACTACGGGTGCTTGTCTGTATGGAGGGTGTACTTCCCCCCCGTGACCCGCGTGGGTTTTCTCTGGGATCTCAGGTTTCCTCCCATACTCCAAACAAAGGCTTACAGGTTTGAAGGCTAATTGGCTGGTAAAATTGTAAATTGTCCCTCGTGTGTGTAGGATGGTGTTAGTGCGCGGGGATCGCTGGTCGGCACGGACTCGCTGGGTCATATAAGGATTCTGTATCCAGTTAACCATCCATAAGCCAATTTTTCTTTAAGTCACAATCATCCAATTTCTGTAGCTGCCGCATATTGCGAATCTTTAAAGATACTTTCAATCATTCTTTCATTTCATTCACTATCCACCCTAGCACCAATTAAACTAATGGAATAACTACTGAATTCAGTGATAAATGAATACCATCAAACATTTTATTATGATCATTAGTTTGAAGATGCTTTAAAAATGTATGAGAGAAGTGGGCAGCACGGTGGCGCAGCGGTAGAGTTGCTGCCTTACACAGCCACCAGAGACCCGGGTTCGATCCTGGCTACGACCGCTTATCTATACACAGTTTGTACGTTCTCCCCGTAGACCTGCGTGGGTTTTCTCCAAGATCTTCGCTTAGCTCCCACGCTCCAAAGATGCACAGGTTTGTAGTCTAATTGGCTTGGTAAAATTGTCCCTAGCGTATGTGGGATAGTGTTAATGTGTGGGGATCGCTGGTCGGTGCGGACCCCGTGGGCCAAGGGGCCTGTTTCCATGCTGTATCCCTGAACTAAACGAAACTAAGAATTTACATCATAGTTAGAGAGTCATCGAACTATCCAGCACAGCATCGGTTCAACTTATTCATGCCATCCATTTGCATGTTGGCCTTTTTTTTGCCTGCACTTGCCCCATGGCCCTGTCAACCCATAAACTCAGATTTCCCTGAGGTTGGTCATTCCAGGCAATACCAACACTACGATTTTAACACGTGGCAACTGCATTTGTGTACATTGAAATGGGTCCAGTTGAGAGAATTTAAATGTCAGATCTTTTACATCAATCTTTGTCCATCTTTTAAATATTAATCTGTCGTCCCCATAAAAATAAAAAATCGACTTGCACTCCACCACCCACCCCAGCGCAGAGAGAGACACATCTGAGATAGGGTGATGTTTGTGTGGAATTTGAATGGTCCATGTTGCTTTCTGCTGGGGGCTTTGGTTTTCTCCCAGTAGTCGGCTAACAGGGTCGAAGATGTCCTGGATGGGTTGCTCCTAGGGCTGGCCAAGCTGGCCATCTGCGAGTCACGGCGCCAGGCAGAAAAGAGCTTTGCCCGAGCCAGATGCTTGCCCCTTTACCTGGGTTACGTCCGCGCCCGGGTGGTGATAGAGAGGGACATCGTTGTATAGCAGTTATTTACTATATTTGTAACATAGTTGTTTGGAAATTGAGTGTCTGAATAATTTGGTGATTTTGTATTATGGTGGTGGGTGGTGGGTGGAATTTTCTGCCTCAGAGGGCGGTGGGGGCCGGTTCTCTGGCGCTGTAAGGCAGCAACTTTCAAGAGAGAGCTAGATAGGGCTCTTTAAGATTGCGGAGTCAGGGGATATGGGAAGAAGGCAGGAATGGGGTACAGATTGATCAGCCATGATCACATTGAATGGCGGTGCTGGCTCAAAGGGCCGAATGGCCTACTCCTGCATCTATTGTCTATTGTCACCACGGTTTTGTTTTGTATCTTGATAGTAATTAAATAAATTATTTTCGATACAAAAAATAAAAATAGTAGGCTAATCGACTCTTGTAAATGGCCCCTGAGTGTCAAACGAACCACAGACCAGTTGATGGACCTGCGAGACAGAAGAGGTTGTAGGGATGTCGCCCCAATGCGGCTGATAGAATGGATCTGTTGGGCTGAATGGCCTTCTTCTGTGGTGTAAAACAAGTAAGCCGAGAGCAATGTAGAAACAAGGAACTGCAGATGCTGGTTTACAATAAAAGACAGACAGCGGACACAAAATGCTGGAGTAACTCAGCGGGACAGGCAGCATCTCTGGAAAGAAGGAATGGGTGACGTTTCGGGTCGAGACCCTTCTTCAGACTGAGAGTCAGGGGGGAGGGAGACTAGAGATATGGAGGGGAAATATACCTGACTCACTGAGTTATTCCAGCACATGGTGTTTTTTAAGCCAAGTACAAGTTCAGTTGTGTCTTTCTAATCATGCCAGATGAAAGGGTCTCAGGTGAGTTACTGAGGGGTTACAATCATGCGTACAACTATAATAAAGCCAATGCTTTCACGAGATACTTTGAGCAAAAAAACAATTTCATTTAGTTTAGTTTGGAGATACAGCGCGGACACAGGCCCTTCAGCCCACCGCATCAGCACCGACCAGCGATCCCCGCACACCAGCAGATATTCTACACACTAGGGACAATTTACAATCTTTACCGAAGTCAAATTAACCTACAAACCTGCACGTCTTTGGAGTGTGAAAGGAAACCGGAGCACCCGGGGAAAACCCACGTGGGCATGGGGAGAACGTACAGACAGCACCCGTAGTCAGGATCAAACCCGGGTCTCCGGCGCTGAAAGGCAGCAACTCTACCGCTGCGCCACCCAACCGCCCCTATTATTTGATGTGAAAATCCCAAACCGTAATATTAACACGAGCATAATATTAACTCGAGCACAAAAGCTCAAACCTAAACGATCACTTAATTTATGTAATTATTCAGGGTCAAGTTAATTTCAATATTAACAAATTCAAACTTGTGTAGGAAATAATTACAATGTGCCTTTACAGAGGAATAATTTTGCTGCAAGCTAAGTAACGGCTCAAATGAATAATGTTATTTATAATTTATAATTCATGGTGTGGCTTTGTGTTCACCACAGGGAATAATTAATTTTTGTCAATGTAACAAAAAAATGATGTTGACTGTTTCTGCACCTTTGCTCACTTATTGATCATAAATAACGTTTCACGGTTAATTAATGATCATAATGGAGCAATCTCACGGATTCATTCTGTTAATTCACCACTATGCCAAGCATCCGTATTTTCTATAAAGTATTGCTAAATTGTGCTTCTAAATCTGTCTGCTACCACCGATAATTTATGTTATAACTTTCCTACTGGTTAGAAAATGAACAGTTTTCTTCGTCCACTGTCCAATGGTTAATAATTCTATTTACGTCCATCTTAATGCCTGGCTAATGGCTTCGCTTGGTTTAGTTTAGAGATGCAGCGCGGAAACAGGCCCTTCGACCCACCGAGTCCGCGCCGACCAGCGATCCCTGCACACTAACACTACCCTACACATGCTAGGGCCAATTTACAAGTATACCAAGTCGATTAATCAACAAACCTGCACGTCTTTGGAGTGTGGGAGGAAACCAAAGATCTTGTAGAAAATACACGCAGGTCACGGGGAGAAAATAGAAGCTCCGTACAGACAGGCGCCCGTAGCCAGGATCGAACCCGGGTCTCTGGCGCTGTAAGGCAGCAGCTCTACCGCTGCTCCACAGTGCTGCCCACGTGTGTTAACTGCAGTGTAACTCTATTGACACAGTCAAAGAGTTCATAGAGTTATACAGCATGGAAACAGGCCCTTCAGCCAACTTACCCATGCCAACCAAGATGCCCCATCTAAACTAGTTCCACCTGCACGCGTTTGGCCCATATCCCTCTAAAGTTTAGAGTCTAAACCTTTCCTATCCATGTACCCATCCAAGTGTTTTTAAATGGTGTTAGCTGCCTACCTCAACGACCTCCTCTGGCAGCTTGTTCCACACACCTATCATCCAGGGCGGCACGGTGATGCAGCACCAGCGCCAGAGACCCGGGTTCGATGCTGACTACGGGTGCTGTCTGTCCGGAGTTTGTACGTTCTCCCCGTGACCTGTGTGTGGGTTTTCTCTGATAGATCAGCCGTGATTGAATGGCGGAGTAACCTCGATGGGCTGAATGGCCTAATGCTGCTCCTGGAACGCATGAACCTATAACTCAAGGAACTCCTCCCGAGAGAAATCCAGTGCAGTAATTGACAATTGAAAGATGACTTGACACCACCTTGTCAAAATGGCTTCTTTGTACTGTAATCTGTCACGAACTATACGGTAAAAATATAAGATGGTTCGAGATAGCAAAAGGCAATTTGGTTCAATGTCCTTGTGCTGACACTTGGAAAGCACTATGCAGTTAGTCCTAATCCCTGGAGCCTTACCTTCATTTCCTTTTCAATTTATTACACCTTTTGTGCACAAATATTTGAGTTATTGTATAAACGCTTGCAAGTGCTTCTCTACCTGCGACTGCTGGCAGGTGTCTGAAAGGTGCAATGGGTCATTTCTGAGTGGGAACAGGTTGAACTTCTTGGCTTCTCACTCACACTGTTATTCAGAAGACTCTCATTGATCAAGTGTGCCTCTCGATGAATTTGTCAAAACTGGACGTTTAATGAGCTGGAAAGCGACGGGATTTGTCCGGCAAATTGTGGGAAGGAAGAGAAAGCTCATGAATGCCACTGGGCTGGTGAAAGTGGTAGAGCTGCTGCCTTACAACGCCAGAGACCCGGGTTCGATCCCGACTACAGGCGCTGTTGTGTACGGAGTTTGTACGTTCTCCCCGTGACCCGCGTGGGTTTTCTCCGAGATCGTCGGTTTCCTCCCACACTCCAAAGACGTACAGGTATGTAGGTTAATTGGCTTGGTGTATGTGTAAATTGTCCCCAGTGTGTGTAGGCAGTGTTAATGTGCGGGGATCACTGGTCGGCGCGGACTCGGTGGGCCGAAGGCGCTGTTTCCACGCGGTTTCTCTAAACTGAACAAAACCATGAGAAGAGTCGCTACGGTTGGTAATGTGTCAGGGTCCATGCTGGTTACACAGAACTTGTTGCTGGGACTCGAGAGCGGATGAATAACTGGCCTCTGAACTGTGTGACAGATGACAAAAAACAAGATGTCTGCAGTAAAGCCCTTCAGTGAAAGGTGGTCCCTGCCACTTGAAGCATGGTTCTACTGGTGCATGGAGACAGGCGAGTGCTACGTCATGCACCATAAAGCACTTTCAGACACTAAAAGATTCAGCAACTCAGTGGGGTCAGGCAGCATCACTGGAGACAAGGAATAGGTGACCTTTCGGGTCAGTCCGCTCTGGTCCGACGAAGGTTCTCGATGTATTCAAGAGAGACTTTCACAGCCAAGAGAGTTGCGAATCTGGGGGAATTCTCTGCCACGGAAGGCAGTGGAGGCCAATCCACTGGATGTTTTCAAGAGATAGTTTGACATAGCACTTAGGGCTAACGGAATCAAGGGATTTGGGGAGTAAGCAGGAATGGGGTACTGATTGTAGATGATCAGCCATGATCATATTGAATGGCGGTGCTGGCTCGAGGGGGCCGAGCGGCCTACTCCTGCACCTGCTTTCTATGTTTCTCTGTTTCTCTGAGAGTCGCACACTCAATCCAGTTTGCCAAATAATTTGTGGCTTGGTTTCTGCGGAGACCAATTACCCCACCATCCACCACCGTAATTCCATGCTGCTCATCTGTCATTTACAGGGGGGAAACAATAACAGCCTCTCCACCTGCTCCAGTTTTGGGGTACGGCTTTATAGCTGACAAGCAGATTAACTACTGCCAGTGGCGAGAGAACAGGAGCATCTAATTACCCGAGGCATAACTTTTTGAAATTGTTTCTTAAGAGGACGGTACAAAGTGCCAGCTGGCAGGACTGCCAGGGGAGTTCACATCTCGACTCGAGTTTTGGTTTTGGAGCTACAGGCACTGACCGGATGCTTTCAGACAAGGCTATCCGCGGGAAAAAAAAAGAACCAAAAAAGAGGAAAAGGAACCTTGTTTGCAATGAAGACAGACGCGGAAAATGAAGAAGTTAATCAGGTGATGCTGTTTCCGTTATTTAGACAGTTTTAATTGAACAAGAGTGCGCTGACTTCATGGAGCGCCATGATTTGAAGGCCTGTTGGAGACGCCTTTTTTTGCATTCATTCAAGAGATCAAGACATTATGGTGGCACAGCGGTAGAGTTGCTGCTTTACAGCGCCAAAGACCCAGGTTCGATCCTGACTATGGGGTGCTGTCGGTACGGAGTTTGCACGTTCTCTCTGTGACCTGGTGGGCTTTCTCCAGGCTTCCTCCCACACACCAAAGACATACAGGTTTGTAGGTTAATTGGCTTGGTATAAGTGTAAATTGTCCCTAGTGTGTATAGGCTAGTGTTAAGGTGCGGGGATTGCTGGTCAGCAGGGACTCGGTGGGCCGAAGGGCCTGTTTCTGTGCTGTGTCTCTAAACTAAACTAAATTAGGGCTTTGCAGCAGGACCACGATTTATTGCTCATCTTTGATGTCGTTCGGCATGAATTTGAATGTCAATGTCAGATTTTTGCCTCCACCACAGTGAGGAGGTGCTTGGAGGATACACTGTGGTGGATGTTAATTTGTGTTTATTGTTGTTTATTATTGTATGATTGTATGTATGACTGCAGGCACGAAATTTTGTTCAGACCGTAAGGTCTGAATGACAATAAAGGTATTCAATTCAATTCAATTCAATTCATCATCATCGTGAACCTCTGACACATTTGGACATTTTTCTCTCTGGGATTAAAATCACCTCGATGAGCATCTGAGGACTCTACACTTTTAGTTAATGCCCTTCATATTTCCTTGCACCGAGACCTCATTGACCAGCGATCCCCGCACACTAACACTATCCTACACACACAATTTGCAATCTTTACCGAATCCAATTAACGTACAAACCTGTACGTCTTTGGAATGTGGGAGGAAAGCGGAGCTCCCGGAGAAAACCCACGCAGGTCATGGGGAGAAGGTACAAATTCCGTACAGACAGCACCCATAGTCAAGATCGAATCTGGGTCTCTGGCGCTGAAAGGCAGCAACACTACCGGCTCACACCACCGTGGAGTAGCAGGTAGTCCATATCACAGCAAAGATGAAACATTTACAAAGAACCTAATGACATTTTACCAAGAGTAGGAGAATCGAGGACCAGAGGACATAGGTTTAAGGCGAAGGGGTAAAGATTTAATAGGAATCTGAGGAGTAACTTTTATGGAACGAGCTGCCAGAGGAGGTAGTTGAGGCAGGGACTATCTCATCATTTAAGAAACAATCAGACAGGTACATGGATAGGACAAGTTTGGAGGGATATGGTCCAAGCGCAGGCAAGTGGGACTAGTGTAGCTGGGACATTGTTGGCTGGTGTGGGCAAGTTGGGCCGAAGGGCCTGTTTTCACACCCTATCACTCCATGACTGTGACTCTAACTGCTACCATTTTTGTAATGCAATGGGGATCAGATAATAAATTCATCCTGCCAGCACAGCTTACATTTGGTGCACAAATTTTAATAAGAGGCTTATCTTTGACATGTAAAGATATACTCTGAGAGCATGAAAATGTCCTTGGACAGAATTTATGCTGTTATTGAGGTGTTATTTTTGTCTTTAACTCCCAACCGGGACAAAATCATTTTTTAAGAAGAAATATTTGGCAGCATTTTCCCTGCGCTTGCCAATTGTTGTGCTGTAGTTGCAGGTCATATTGAAATGTATTATTATTTTTTTCTAGAACCTCATTACATTCAGCAGTGATAGCATTGCAGTAAAAATAAAGGATTGCTATTTTCCTTCCAGGCATAAAAAAAACTCGCATTATTAACTCATATTTAAGAGAATATCAAACTTTGACTGTTTCCCATACAATTTGGTTTCTAGCTGATTTCCGAAACTTAGGATGTCTAAATTACTTTGTCCATTTCATAGTGTTATAGAGAGCCATAGAGTTATAAGGGTGGAAACAGGTCCTTTGGCTCATCTTGCCCACGACGGCCAACATGTCCCAGCTACCAGGTGAGGCAGAGGTTCACCTGCACCTCCTCCAACTTCATCTACTGCATCCGCTGTTCCAGGAGTCAACTTCGCTACATCGGCAAGACCTAGCGCAGGCTCGGCGAACGTTTCGCTGAGCACCTCCGCTCAGTCCATCTTCACCAACCTGATCTCCCGGTGGCCCAGCACTTCAAATCCCCCTCCCATTCCCAATCTGACCTCTCTGCCCTGGGCCTCCTCCATTGTCCGAGTGAGGCCCAGCGCAAATTGGAGGAACAGCACCTCATATTTCGCTTGGGTAGTTTACACCCCAGCGGTATGAACATTGACTTCTCTAATTTTAGATAGCCCTTGCTTTCTCCCTCCTTTCCCTCCCCTTCCCAGTTCTCCCACAGTCCTACTGTCTCTGCCTGCTTCCATTATTTTTCCCACCCCCCCCCGACATCAGTCTGAAGAAGGGTCTCGACCCGAAATGTCGCCTATTCCTTCTCTACATAGATGCTGCATCACCCGCCGAGTTTGTCCAGCATTTTTTGTCTACTTTTGGTTTTCCCAGCATCTGCAGTTCCTTCTTAAACAGTAGAATCATTATTCCCTTTTAAATTAAATTATGCATCAGACACTAAAAGACATTGGATTAAACGACATTTGGACAGGTACTTGGATAGGAAAGGTTTGGATGGATAGATACAAAAAGCCGGAGTAACTCGGTGGGTTAACAGAGATGTTCATGCAAATGTGAGCTGAGGCAAATTAGGATGTTAACAGTAGGTGAGATTGAGTATACAGGGGTAAAGATATTGTTTTGCAAGCAGACAATTTACAGGAGATCGAGATTATACAGAGAATACAGGCAAAGTGACATTGGACAGGTAAACATCGAAAATGGGTGCAGGAGTAGGCCATTCGGCTCTTTGAGCCAGCACCACCATTCAATATGATCATGGCTGATCATCCAAAATCAGTATCCTCATTCCTGCTTTCTCCCCATGTCCCTTGATTCCATTTGCCCTAAGCTATATCTAACTCTCTCTTGAAGACATCCAGTGAATCGGCCTCCACTGTCTTCTGTGACAGAGAATTCTACAGATTCACAACTCTCTGGGTGAAAAAGTGAGTGAGTGTGTGTGTGCGGTCTCAGTGACTGAGCTGCCAGCCCAAGAATCCATTCGGTCCCACAATGACCATACTAGCCCTCTAGAAATCAGTCCCTTCGGCCCACAACTCCATGCTAGCACTCCAGAAAGCCCCCCTCCCCCACTGGCCAGTAATATTGGAATTGATGGAGAGGTGGAAAGTGTTGGGAGACCAGCCCTCCCGTGTGAAGCTGGGACCCAACGGGTCCCACTTAGTCTAGTGTTTCTATAAGATACCCTCTCATCCTTCGAAATTCCCGTGAATATAAGCCCAGTCGATCCAAGGTAAAGGGTGGAAGATGATATTGAAATATTTCTGCTTAGCAACGACTCATACCAAAAGATATATTGAATCCTTATGCTTCAGTTATTCACAGTCTCTTTCCTTTTCCATAATCCACATTTTGATTCCTCCCATTAAAGAAATATGCAATCTCCCGTGGCAATCGGCAATGATCTTCGGTCAAGTGTAGCCATCACGAGGGCAGTGCATGGGAAGGTCATTATTGCAACATTACAGGTAAGATTATATGGTCAGAGCTTA
The DNA here is from genome assembly GCF_010909765.2 of Amblyraja radiata. NCBI lineage: Eukaryota > Metazoa > Chordata > Chondrichthyes > Rajiformes > Rajidae > Amblyraja > Amblyraja radiata. Next base: position 28,400,151 of record NC_045983.1, on the reverse strand, counting down.
CCTCAGGTCGAGACCCTTCTTCAGACTGCAGAAGGATCTTGACCCTAAACGTCACCTCATTCCTTTTCTCCAGAGATGCTGTCTGACCTGCTGAATTACTCCAGCTTTTAGTGTCTATCTTCTGATTAAACCAGCATCTGCAGTTCCTTCCTATATAAGGTTTAGATCAGGGGTGGGGAACCTTTTCATGTTGGAAGGCCTCATTAAGTTAGCAGTAATCTAACAAGGCCGCATCCAAGGAACTTCAAGTAGATACACTTCAAAATGTACATTATTTTGTTAAAATAGCCCTCATGACGTTCTAATGTTTTAATTGTGGCCGTCAGTCGGGGAGGATTATTTTGTTGAATTTTCTTTTACTCTTTAATATTTTAAATACGTTCATTTTAAGATTAAAATAAAAATAATAAAAGACAAACAAAAACAGATTAATAAAAATAAAAGGACTTGTTCTACAAAATTTGGATTCATTCAAAAGGCCGCAATTAATGGCCTAGAAGGCCACATGCGGCCTTAAGGCCACAGGTACCCGACCCCTGGTTTAGATGGTCTGGGCGAAATGGGGGCAGGTGGGACTAACATAGATGGGTCATCTTGGTCGGCATGGGCAAGTTGGGCTGAAGGACCTGTCTCCGTACTCTATGGCTCTTAGACTCTAGGCCTCGATCAGCCGTTTGATTTACCGTTTACTTTTATTTCACAGATAGATACTTGCACAAGATTTTGATTAATCTTGATGTACTGAATTTTCAACTGTCTCTATCAAAAAAAGTCATCATTTTAAGATATTGCAGCACATTTTTCTTCAGCTACATTGTTCCATTTTGGGAGTCAGACTCCCTCATTTAGATGCGCCTGTACCCATCTATTATAGGAATGGCAGACATTTTAATTAACGGAAAGAAAGACAGAAAAAGACTGTCAGCAGGTCTGACATCGGTGGAAAGAGAAACCGAATTAACATTTCAGGTCAAAGACTCGTTGCCAGAACTAGTTATTAAATCTGTTCACTGGTTGAGCGTGTATAGATATTGTTCACACTGAGTTTCACCTTCTCCAGCATTACCCCGGGCCAAATGCAGTCACGTACATAGCCAGCATATGGGCGTATCATGGGCGGCACGGTGGCGCAGCGGTAGAGCTGCTGCCTTACAACGCCAGAGACCCGGGTTCGATCCTGACTATGGGTGCTGTTTCTGTAAACTAAACTAAACTAAGCTCACTTTATCATGGACTCCTATGTCTCCATTTGGGGCCCTATGAACATTTTATTATTAAGACATCTGTAGCATTTTGTTCTAGTGGTATCTTCAGGGTATTAATTTTAATTTGGCTGGATTCTGACTGCAAGTTTAAACCTTTGTGATCTTTACTTTTGATTGGAAACAGGGAGTTTTGTAGAGGGCTGTTATAGAGTCATAAAGTCATAGAAACATAGAAACATTGAAAATAGGTGCAGGAGTAGGCCATTTGGCCCTTCGAGCCTGCACCGCCATTCAATATGATCATGGCTGATCATCCAACTCAGTATCCTGCACCTGCCTTCTCTCCATACCCCCTGATCCCTTTAGCCACAAGGGCCACATCTAACTCCCTCTTAAATATAGCCAATGAACTGGCCTCAACTTCTTTCTGTGGCAGAGAATTCCACAGTCGTATAGTGATAAACAGCCCCTTCAGCACAACTTGCCCACACCGGCCAACATATCCCATCTACACTAGTCCCACCTGCCTGCGCTTGGCCCATATCCCTCCAAACCTGTCCTATCCATGTACCTGTCTAAATGTTTCCTAAATGTTGAGATAGGCCCTGCCTCAACCACCTCCTCCGGCAGCTCGTTCCATACACCTACTACCCTTTGCGTGAAAAAGTTACCCCTCAGGTTCCTATTAAATCTTCCCCCCCCCTCACCTTAAACCTATGTGCTCTGATTCTCGATTCTCGTACTCTGGGCGAGAGGCACTGTGCGTCTACCCAATCCATTCCTCTCATGATTTTGGTACATTATGTTATGGGGCATCGGTTCATTGTCAGTATGGTTTGCTGATTTTGACAGCATCCAGTTTCCATTAAGCCCGCCTGTGACCTATTCTGTATTAATTTGGCTCATTTGAAAGCATCTAATTTCTAAGCCAAAGTGATAGCGCTTTGAACCTCAGGCTCGGAGCCTGAACCCATCGTGTAACCTGACACAGTAATGAAGCTCTGAGGAAGGGCAGTAATATCAGATATTCATGTCCTCTGAGTATGATGAGTTAATCCTGCCTGCCAGGTCTTGTGGTTTAAGTGCCCGTTAAAGACCTGGTACATTGTACGAGGAGGAGACAGGAGTCCTTTTGCAGTCTGAACCAACATACATTCTACAGTGCACCTCATCATCATAAAGAGATGTTTCATTGCAGTTTGTAGCACATTGCTTCACGCAGTATGTCCGCTGTGCTTTCCTCTGTTAAGCCCCTGTCCCACTTAGGAAACCTGAACGGAAACCTCTGGAGACTTTGCGCCCCACCCAAGGTTTCCGTGCGGTTCCCGGAGGTTGCAGGTGGTTGCCGGAGGTTGCAGGTAGTGGAAGCAGGCAGGGAGACTGACAAAGACCTCCGGGAACCGCACGGAAACCTTGGGTGGGGCGCAAAGTCTCCAGAGGTTTCCGTTCAGATTTCCTAAGTGGGACAGGGGCATTATAATGGTGCCTGTATTTGAAAGCGATTCTGGCGCTGGAGAGGGTCCAGAGGAAGTTTACAAGACTGATCCCAGGGATGATTGGGTTAACATTCGATGCACGTTTGAAGGCACTGGGCCTGTACTCGCTAGAGTTTAGAAGAATCTAAAATCACTCTTTAGTCAGAGGGTAGTGAATCTGTTGAATTCATTGCCATGGACGGCTGTAGAGGCCAAATCAATGGATATTTTTAAGGCAGAGAAAGATAGATTCTTGATTAGTACGGGTGTCAGGGGTTATGGGGAGAAGGCAGGGGAATGGGGTTAGGAGGGAGAGATAGATCAGCCATGATTGAATGGTGGAGTAGACTTGATGGGCCGAATGGCTTAATTCTGCTCCCATCACTTATGAACTTACAGTGCATTCAGAAAATATTCAGACCCCTTCACCTTTTCCACGTTTTGTTACGTTACAGCCTTATTTTAAAATGAATTAAATGCATTTTTTTTAAACATCAATCTATGCACAATTCCCCAGAATGAAGAAGCGAAAACAGGTGTTCAGAAATTTTTGCGAAGTAATTAAAAAGAAATAACTGAAATATCACATTTACATAAGTATTCAGATCCTTTGCTATGACACTCAAAATTGAGCTTAGGTTCATCCTGTTTCCTTTGATTATCCTTAGAGAGATACACCAAGGGCTTTGGCCCAAAACGTTGCCTATTTCCTTCGCTCCATAGATGCTGCCGCACCCGCTGAGTTTCTCCAGCATTTTTGGCTACCTTCGATTTTCCAGCATCTGCAGTTCCTTCTTGAACATGGCCTCAAGCCCTTTGGCCCATCGACTTCATGCTGACCATCGATCACGCATTCACACTAGTTGTATGCTATCCCACTTTCACATCCACACCACACACACCAGGGGCACAATTAACCCACAGACCTGCACGTCTTTGGGATGTGTGAGGAAACTGGAACATAGTCATAGACTCACAGAGTCCTGGAGTTACACAACCTGCAACGAAGTCCTTCAGCCAAACCTGCCTACACCAGACCAACATGTCCCATCTACACTAGTCCCACCTGCCTGTGTTTGGCCCATATTCCCCCAAAATCTGTCCTCTCCATGTACCGGTCTAAATATTTCTTAAACGTTGGGATAGGCCCTGACTCAACTACCTCCTCCGGCAGCTCGTTCCATAAATCCTCCACCCTTTGCACCCAGAGAGGGTCTAGAGGGGGTTTACAAGAATGATCCCTGGAGTGAGTTGGTTAACTTAAGATGACTGTTTGTCGGCACTGGGCCTGTACTCGCTGGAGTTTAGAAGGATGAGGGGACACCTCATTGAAACGTGCCATATAGTGACAGGCTTGGATAGAGTGGGTGTGGAGAGGATGTTTCCACTAGTGGGAGAGTCGAGGACTAGAGGTCATAGCCTCAGAATTAAAGGACGTTTCTTTAGGAAGGAGATGAGAAGGAATTTCTTTAGTCGGAGGGTGGTTACTCTGTGGAATTCTTTGCCACTGAAGACTTTGGAGGCCAAGTCAATGGATATTTTTACAGTGGAGATAGATAGATACTTAATTAGTACGGGTGTAACGGGGCTATGGGGAGAAGGCAGGAGAATGGGGTTAGGAGGGAGAGATAGATCAGCCATGATTGAATGGCGGAGTAGACTTGTATGGAGGCCTAATTCTGCTCCTATTACTTATGACCTTGTGAGAACACCCATACGAACACAGGGAGAACGTGCAAACTCCACACAGACCGTACCCGAGGTCAGGATCGGTCTAGGTCAGGTCTCTAGCTCTGCGAGGCAGCAGAGGCTGTGCCACTGTGGTACCTCGTGACCTGCGTGCTGGATGATGTATCTACCCGTACCGAACCTAAAGAAATGCCTGCGATTGCAGTGGTCACATCCCTTGCACATTATATTTAGCGTGAGTTACAGTGCTATTGTTATGTAAGTGTTCCCTGTGGATGATATTGTCTAATGGATTGGCATGATTTGGCTCTGCAGATAAGTGCACTTTAAAGGATGTTGTGCCTCTAGTCTTTTGAAGATTATTTCCTGATACTCTGACATCCTAGTGGCAATTTAGAGATTAGTTCAATTCAGTCAGCGCAGATGCACACAAAGGTTCCTGTTCTGAATATAGACCATCCTTTATCATGTTAAATGGACCCACGGCAATTTCCTTTGCTACATCTCTCTCTATAATTTAGTCCAAACAAATGAGGACTGTCTCTGTTAGTTGCATTTGCCTCTCATTTTCCTAATTAATCTTGGACCTGCTTTACATGTTTTGAGAGTTTCTGTTCTTTCCCTAACCAAAGACCAAACTGCTCATGATAGCAAACAGGAACGCACAGTAAATGCCACACGGTGGCGCAGCGGTAAGGTTAGTGCCTTACAGCGCCAGAGACACAGGTTCGATCCTGACCGCGGGTGCTGTCCGTACGGAGTTTGTACGTCCTCCCCACGACCACATGGTCTTTCCCTGGGTTTCAACCACACTCCAAAGACGTATGGGTTTGTAGGTTAATTGGCTTTGGTAAAGATTGTAAATTGTCCCTATTGTGTGAGATAGCGCTAGTGTACGGGGATCGCTGGTTGGCGCAGATTCAGTGGGAGGGAAAGATAGATCAGCCACGATTGAATGGCAGAGTAGACTGGATGGGCCAAAAGGCCTAATTCTGCTCCTAGGACTCATGACCTTTTATGTACCATTTATTGCCTGTGGACTTTACTTCAATAATTACCCTATGGGAAATTAATCTGTTGCAGTAAGTTTCACACTGAATTATCCACACTCGAAGTCTTACTTTGCTTTCCAGGACTTATCTATTAACCATCAGCTGTTTGGTTTTAAGAATGCAAAGAACCTTTGGGGCAGCACGGTGGCGCAGCGGTAGAGTTGCTGCCTTACAGCGCCAGAGACCCGACTTCGATCCCGACTACGGGTGCTGTCTGTGCGGAGTTTGTACGTTGTCCCCGTGATCTGCGTGGGTTTTCTCCGAGATCTTCGGTTTCCGCCCACACTCCAAAGACGTACAGGTTTGTAGGCTGATTGACTGGGTGTAAATGTAAATTGTCCCTGGTGCGTGTAGGATAGATAGTGTCCGTGTGCGGGGATCGCAGGTCGGTGCGGACTTGGTGCGCCGAAGGGCCTGTTTCCGCGCTGTATCTCTAAACTAGACTAAACTAAACCTGGGAAAATGGATAATGTAGCAATGATTAGCTGAATGGATGGCTGAATGCATTCTGAAAGGTTACTCTCTTCCAGGGAAGAAACCCAAAGGTCATGTTACAGCTCAAACCAACCAGAGCGTGTTTGCTTTCGAACCATTATATCGAGGCCTCTGCATAATACTGATGCATTTATCATCTAAGAATTATTACTCCTGCACTTAACAAGGCATTGCATTTTACTATGGTTGCCAATGGTCTTATATTAAAAGGACCGTCCATACTTAAATAGTAAATGTCCTGCCCTTAAACAGAACAGAATACTATTAGAGTATTTTTTTTCCAGCCATTCGGTTATGCTTCTGGGGCAAGTTTTTTTACACAGAGAGTAAATAGTGGGAGGGGGGAGGGGGGTCGAGGCTCAGGGGAGACTTGAAAGAAGTATATAATGTTATGAGAGGCATAGATAGGGTAGACAGTCAGAATCTTTTACTCAGGGTGGAAGCGTCCAACACTAGAGGGCTTAGCTGTACAGTGAGAGGGGGAAAGTTTAGTGGAGATGTGAACAGAGTGCCTGGAACGCACAGCCAAGGGTGGCGGTGGAGGCAGATACGATAGTGGAGTTTGAGGATTTTGGATAGGCACATGTGGAAATGCAGGGAATAGAGGGATATGGATCATGTCCAGGACAATGAGATCAGTTTAACTTCATCATATTTTTTTAGTTGGTCTATTGCCTATTGTTTAGTTTAGAGATACAGCCAGAAACAGGCCCTTCGGCCCACCGAGTCCGCACCGACCAGCAATTCCCGCACATTAACACTATCCTACACACACTCGGGAAAATGTTACATTTATACCAAGCCAATCAACCTGCAAACCTGTACGTCTTTGGAGTGTGGGAGGAAACAGAAGATCTCGGGGAAAACCCACGCAGGTCACGGGGAGAACGTACGAACCCGGGTCTCCGGGGTTGAAAGGCAGGACGAACATTGTGGGTGCTGCACCATTCTATATTCTACTCTTCCTTCTCCGACATATCACCAGCTCACCTGGGTGAAGGCTCAAGCCGTTCGTTGTTCGTAGATTTTGAAAGTGGCTGCGAATTTCAACGTGACATCCATTAACTGCAAGGCACATTCCAGCCTGCAAGGTGACGGCTGCTTAAAGAGTCAAGGTTTGTGAAGGTCTGGGAATTGTTTCATTTCACCCGTCAAACAAATCTGGCGAAAAGATACCCTTGATGTTCTATAACTTGCCTCTTCCCGCTGGAGTTGCGTTAATCTACAAGATGAAAGGGAACCTATTCAACCTGCATCATCTCCACTCCAGACCCAAGGTCACTCCAGTGCCACAGACGACACTCTTGTGTACATTCACTCAGCCGGTCACTAGTTTCAGTTGAGTTTATTGTCACGTGTACCGAGGTTCAGTGAAAAGCTTTGGTTGCGTGCTGTCCAGTCAGCAGAAAGACAATACGTGATTACAATCGAGCCATTTACAGTGTACAAATACATGATAAGGGGAATAACGTTTAGGGCAAGGTAAAGCCAACAAAGTCCGATCAAGGATAGTCCGCAGGTCACTAAAGAGGTAGATAGCAGTTCGGGACTGCTCTCTGGTTGTTGGTAGGATGGTTCAGTTGTCTGAGAACAGCTGGGGAGAAACTGTCCCTGAATCTGGAGGTGTGCGTTTTCACACTTCCATACCTTTTTCCTGATGGGAGTTCCCTGCGGCATACAGGAGAAGGGATAACGATTCGTGAGATGAGGATCCTCCATCATTCCATCTTGATCCTGGTCCACGACGCAGAGCAATGAAAGGTACTCAATTGCACTGGTGTACAATTTTGGTCGCCTAATTATAGGAAGGATGTCAACAAAATAGAGAGAGTACAGAGGAGATTTACTAGAATGTTGCCTGGGTTTCAGCAACTAAGTTACAGAGAAAGGTTGAACAAGTTAGGGCTTTATTCTTTGGAGCGCAGAAGGTTAAGGGGGGACTTGATAGAGGTTTTTAAAATGATGAGAGGGATAGACAGAGTTGACGTGGAAAAGCTTTTCCCACTGAGAGTAGGGAAGATTCAAACAAGGGGACATGACTTGAGAATTAAGGGACTGAAGTTTAGGGGTAACATGAGGGGGAACTTCTTTACTCAGAGAGTGGTAGCTGTGTGGAATGAGCTTCCAGTGAAGGTGGTGGAGGCAGGTTCGTTTTTATCATTTAAAAATAAATTGGATAGTTATATGGATGGGAAAGGAATGGAGGGTTATGGTCTGAGCGCAGGTATATGGGACTAGGGGAGATTATGTGTTTGGCACGGACTAGAAGGGTCGAGATGGCCTGTTTCCGTGCTGTAATTGTTATATGGTTATATGGTTACTCAAGAAGTATTCAAGGTATCTTGAGCAACGCACAAAGTGCTGGAGGAAGTCCTGTGGTGGGAATGGATAGCCCTATCCTATCCACTCCCACAGATGCCCTGCCCACTCCAGGTGCAGCGGTAGAGTTGCTGCCTTACAGCGCCAGAGACCCGTGTTCGATCCCGGCCACGGGTGCTTGTCTGTGCGGAGTTTCTACGTCCTCCCCGTGACCCGCGCGGGTTTTCTCCAGGTGCTCCGGTTTCCTCCCACGCTCCAAAGGCGTGCAGGTTTGTAGGTTAATTGTCTTCTGCAAATTGTCCCGGGTGTGTTCGAAAGACTGAGTGTACGGGTGATCGCTGGTCGGCGCGGACTCGGTGGGCCAAAGGGCCCGTTTCCACGCCGCATAAACTAAAAAAAAGCTAAAAAGGATCACAACTAATGGAGAGTGGATGAAACAAACACTGCCCTTCCATCACGACCAAACCACAGCAACAGTCTGCCTTCACTACACATACAACTAATTCCCTGTGCCGCCCTTCAATGGGTTATACAATCGTTCATGCAATGGATATGGATATAGAAAAAAAGATATGGACATTAAAAAATCCTCTTTGTTCTGATAAAATCAAGAATAGAGGAAGATGTTATCAGGCGGTACACAAAAATGCTGGAGAAACTCAGCGGGTGCAGCAGCATCTATGGAGCGAAGGAGGTAGGCAACGTTTCGGCCCGAAACGTTGCCTACCTCCTTCGCTCCATAGATGCTGCTGCACCCGCTGAGTTTCTCCAGCATTTTTGTGTACCTTCGATTTTCCAGCATCTGCAGTTCCTTCTTTAACAAGATGTCATCAGGCAACTGAATCATCCTACCACAACCAGTGAGCGGTCCTGAACTACTATCTACCTCTTTGGTGACCCTCGGACTATCCTTGATCGGACTTTGATAGCTTTACTTTGTTCTAAATGTAATGTTCCTTTATCATGCACAATCGGGCCGTCTGAACACGGCTGAACAAAGGAAGGAGACTGACTGAAATTTATTGCCTTCCATGGATATTTATGTTAAGTTCTATCTTTCTTTGAATTGTGTTGTGTTCTTTTAATTGTATGGCTGCATGGTAACTCAAATATCACTGTACTCCCCCTCCCATTCCCCATCTGACCTCTCTGTCCTGGGTCTCCTCCATGGCCAGAGCGAGCAACACCGGAAATTGGAGGAACAGCACCTCATATTCCGCTTGGGGAGTCTGCATCCTGCGGGCGTGAACATTGAATTCTCCCAATTTTGTTAGCCCTTGCTGTCTCCTCCCCTTCCCCAGCCCTCGGGCTGTCTCCTCCTCCTTTGTCCTTTCTTCTCCCCGCCACCCCCCCATCAGTCTGAAGAAGGGTTTCGGCCGAAACGTTGCCTATTTCCTTCGCTCCATAGATGCTGCTGCACCCGCTGAGTTTCACCAGCATTTTTGTGTACCCTATCACTGTACCTAATGGTGCTTGGGACAATAAATGTGAATTTTGAATTTGAATTTGAATTTTGAATTCGATGTATCTATGCACTGTAAATGGCTCGATTGTAATCGTGTATTGTCTTTCCGCTGACTGGTTAGCACGCAACAAAAGCTTTTCACTGTACCTCGGTACACGAGACAATAAACTAAACTGTAACTGCGTATTATCAGTAGTGGTGAATATACTAGAATCCATTGCATTGAAATCCTTGATAAATTGCTGAATGCTTGGTTTAGTTCAGGGATACAGCTTGAAAACCGGCCCACTGAGTCCACGCCAACCATTGGTCACCCGTTCACACAGGGGCGGAAAACCCGGGGGGGGCCAGAGGGGACACGTCCCCCCCATGTTTTGAGAGGTGGGGGACATCCCCCCCAAGTTTTTGTGATCCTGATTTTAAAATCTCCGCTTTTAGCGCTGGATTGAGCTTCCGAAGCCTCGCGGGTGTGTGTGTGAGTGTGCGCATGCGCGCGTGGCCGTCAAAAAATTGTGTCCCCCGTCCCCTCCATGTTTTGATAGCGAGTTCCGCTCTTGCATTCACACTAGTTCTATGCTGCCCCACTTTCAATATCCACTCCCAAAACACTTGGGACAATTTCGCGGAGGCAAATTAACCTACAAAACCTGCACGTCTTTGGGGTTCTTGGAGGAAACCAGAGCATCCGGAGGAAACCTTCGCGGTCACAAGGAGGAGGTACAAACTCCACACAGAACAGCGCCTGAGATGGGGATCGAACCTGGGTCTCTGGTGCTGTGAGGCAGAGGCCCTACCAGCTGTGTCACTGTGCTGCCAAATGTTAGTACACTTGGACCAGCACTTGAAGAACACTTGGCAATAACAAAGAAGAATATTATTTGCAAACAATCTGTTCAAATATGATGATAATCCAACGTAACTACATGGGAATCTCATAGTAGTGAGAAGCTGCTTGACTTTGAAACCAGAGAGCTAAATATTAGTTAGGGAAATTAAGAGGTCAGAGCCTATGAGATGATGTGTAATTTGGCAGGGATGAGTTCATAAGTCCATAAATCCTAGGAACAGAGTTAGGCCATTCGGCCCATCGAGTCTACTTTGCCATTCAATCATGGCTGATCTATCTTTCATAAGGTCATAAGGCCATAAGGGTTAGGAGTAGAATTAGGACATTGGCCCATCAAATCTACTCCGCCATTCAATCAAGGCTGTCTATCTCTGCCTCCCAACCCCATTCTCCTGCCTTCCCCCCCTAACCTCTGACACCCGTATTAATCAATAATCTATCTATCTCATCCTTATAAATATCCACTGACGTGGCCTCTACTGCCTTCTGTGGCAAAGAATTCCACAGATTCACCACCCTCTGACTAAAGACATTTCTCATCATCTCCTTCCTAAAAAAACGCCTTTTAGTTCTGAGGCTGTGACCTCTGGTCCTAGACTCTCCCACTAGTGGAAACATCCTGTCCACATCCACTCTATCCGTGCCTTCCTCTATTCTGTATGTTTCAATGAGGTCTCTCTCAGCCCCATTCTCCTGCCTTCTCCCCATAACCCCTGACACCCGTACTAATCGAAACACAAGCAAGAGATAACGAGCTGCCAGGATCATCTGAAGATTCCTTTCGACGTACTTGCGAATCCATTCCTGTCTTGTCAATATCCTCTTTCCTACTGACGGACATGATGATGGCGTGCAAGTGATTAATGTCGTTCAGTCCTCTCCCTCAAGAAAGGATGCAATTAAGCAGGCATTTTATTTTCAATAACTGACGGACAGAAACGAGCCATCTTGAATGGGAGAACGGCCATTAATCTCAGGCGCATCAATTTCCATATAATCTGAAACATTATTTCACAGTTGTACATTATAAAACTGGGCACTTGTGTCAGCTTTGATGCAGTATAACATGCCAGAACATGAAATGTGGTAATTACTTCTTTGGTCATTAGAATTGCTAACCAGAACCTGACATTTGCAAATCATTCCATTTTCCAAGTGATCCTGAAGTGAGCTCGAACATTACGCGGGCTGCATTTAAATGAGGTCGCTCTGCCTTCAAGTGTGAATTAAAATGTTGCTTGCCTGTAGAAACATTCCTTTTTCATGTGTGTGCTGCCGTTTCATTTCTCATTAACACATTTACAAGAAAGCTGGATAAAACGTCCTCTCTGTGCATTGCGCTGGGACGAATGGTTATTAAAAACACCCGGGGTCAGACCTGTTGGCAAAATAAAAGCGCGTAAGTTAGGCGTAAGTGTTTACGCTTCTTCCTCTGCCGACTGCAAATCCCAACACGCTGACAAGTATGATCATAAGATCATAAGATCGTAAACGATAGGTGCAGAATTAGGCCATTCGGCCCATTTAGTCTACTCCGCCATTCAATCATGGCTGATCTATCTCTCCCTCCTAACCCCATTCTCCTGCCTTCTCCTCACATACTCCGACACCCGCACTAATCACAAATCTATCTATCTCTGCCTTAAATATATCCACTGATGTGGTCTCCGCAGCCTTCTGTGGCAAAGAATTCCACAGATTCACCACCCTCTGATTAAAGAAATTTCTCCTCATCTCCTTCCTAAAGGAACGTCGAAGAATGATATTAAAGCATTTCCTATCAGACCGGGCAACGAGAGCTTCATGCAGCAGAGACAGAGGGTGATAAAGAACAAACAATTATACTTTAGCTGATTCCAGCTCTCACGTTTTTAATTGCGTCTGCCACTCCTCCTGTCTCCTCTCTCAGCTCCGCTCAGTTCAGTGCCTGAGCTGCCCTAACAACTCTCCTAATCTGATGTCCTCCATAGCCATCTCTTGACCTTTAATGGACAGGTCACCCCACAAGCGTAGTGGGGTGGGGTTGCATTATGTATGCATGCATCTGAATGCTGTTGGCCTCTCGAGAAAAGTGGTGCAAAATAGGCAGGTGGGAAAGTTGTAGAGAGTTGTGGACATAGCCCAGACCATCATGCATTTGAGGTTTAGAATCATTTAAAAGCTAATGAAGTTAAGAATGGACCTCATAACAAAAGATTGGACTTTAGATTCTGTGGATTACTTGGAATTCCATGTAGGAGAATGCTCCCAAATTCTTTAGTTTAGATTAGTTTAGTTTAGAGATACAGTGCTGAAATAGGCCCTTCGGCCCACCGAGTCCGTGCCTACCACTCTAATGCTATCTGCTAGTATGCTAACACTATCTTACTAGGGACAATTTTACAATTTGACCAAACCAATTAACCTACAAACCTGTATGTCTTTGGAGTGTGGGAGGAGACCGGAGCACCCGGAGAAAACCCACGCAGGTCACGGGGAGAACGTACAAACCCGTGCAGACGGCACCTGTGGTCAGGATCGAACCTGGGTCTCTGGTGCCGTAAGGCAGCAACTCTACCGCTGTATTTAATGAGTTCAAGTTGCAGTACCCTCCCGATCCTGTGTCACAAATCGCTGCCAACAGAGGCCACTGCTTGTTTCTCTATATGTTACCCTAAATTATAATATGCTAGACTAGCTAGATAATTGATCCAAGTTTCGAAGCAAATATGATATTATTTTCTACTTACTGCTCGTTTGAAAAGCATACATTCAATGCATAACCATTCCTTTAATTGTCATGAAATTGGGATATTGATCAGCTCGCGTTGCTTTCAATCTAGAGCGGCACGGTGGCGTAGTGGAGAAGCAACTGGTTTACAACGCCAGAGACCCGGGTTCGATCCCGACTGCGGGTGCTGGCTGTACGGAGTTTATAATAAAACAATTCCTCCACTTTGATGACCTCGAAAAGATCATCCACACATTTATCTCCTCCAGCCTAGATTACTGCAACTCTCTTTACACTGGCATCAGCCAATCTTCCCTGTCCCGCCTGCAACTGGTCCAAAACGCAGCGAGACTCCTGACGGGCACCCGAAAAAGGGACCACATCACCCCAATCCTGGCCTCTCTCCACTGGCTCCCTGTGCGGTTCCGTATACATTTCAAGACCCTCCTCTATGTCTACAAAGCCCTCAATGGGCTTGCCCCCTTCTACATTAAAAGTCTTCTCACCCACCACTCCACCTCCAGGTCCATCAGATCGTCGGACTTGGGGCAGCTGAATATCCCGCGGTCTAGGCATAAGCTTAGGGGCGACCGCGCCTTTGCGGTTGCAGCTCCTAGACTGTGGAACAGCATCCCCCTTCCCATCAGAACTGCCCCCTCCATCGACTCCTTTAAGTCAAAACTAAAATCTTCTCTATACTCCCAAGCCTTTCCTGACGTCCACTGAGCGAGGGCTATATGTATATATGTATGTAGTTTGTTTGTTTATACTATTCTTATAACAAATGTAAAGCACTTTGCCCAACGAGAGTTGTTTTTTTAAATGTGCTATATAAATAAATGTGACTTGACTTGGCTTATACGTTCTCCCCGTGATCTGCGTGGGTTTTCTCCGAGATCTTCGGGTTTCCTCCCACACTCCAAAGACGTACAGGTTTGTAGTTTAATTGGCTCGGTGTAAATGTAAAAAATGTCCCTGGTGTGTGCAGGATAGAGTAAGTTCAAGTTCAAGTTACATTTATTGTCACGTGCAGCAATCGGTACAGTGAGATTAAGTGTGCTGGTCAGCGTGGACTCGGTGGGCCGAAGGACCTGTTTCCGCACTGTATCTGTGGACTATAACCAATCTAAAGTGAACCATGCGATCAGCCAATGCTTGTTTGCACAGTGACAGACGATACTGCCAAACGCTTCCATTCCCTCGTGACAACCCTCTGGCCTGATGTCAATATTCTAACAACAACATCTGTCAGCAGGGATGACACAAATTGTGCAAGTTAAGCCACGTGTAAAAATAACAAAGGAACGTTGGTACAAATAAGATCTGTCAACTTCATATGGTAGCTTTAAATAACCATCTTGATATTGAATAACATAACTGTTTACTTCACCTCCAAAGACCAGCGTCCCATTACCTGTTATATTGACATAAAGTGCTTGATTATATAACTACCAAACTGAATATGTGTAAGAAAGAACTGCAGATGCTGGTTTAGACCAAAGATTGACACAAAAAGCTGGAGTTGCTCAGCGGGACAGGCAGCATCTCTGGACTGAAGGAATGGGTGACGTTTCGGGTCGAGACCCTTCTCCAGTCTGAGGAAGGGCCTCGACCCAAAATGTCACCCATTCCTTCTCTCCAGAGAGGATGCCTGAACCGCTGAGTTACTCCAGCGTTTTGTGTCTACCTGCCAAACTGAATAGTTTAGTTTAGAGATACAGCACGGAAACAGGCTCTTCGGCCCACCGAGTTTGCGCTGACCAGCGATCCTCGTACATTAACTCTATCTTACACATGCTGGGGCCTGTCAAAGTTTGTTTCTTAAAAAGCAGATGGCAACAAAAATTGTTAAAGGTAAGCCATGGCAATCTTTAATTGATTCGTCAGACGGGAGTGGCGAGATCTACAATGAGCACAAACGTTGCTCAGTGCTTCTCGAGCTCCCACTCACAGAACAAAGGAGAGTTAGCACAATTATTCATTTTTCTTATCAGTAAAACACTCCTACCAAGTCTGAACATGACTGAAAGATTCTGCAGCCTTTCAGGATATAGGAAAGCTGGGTCCAAATCAAGTTATTACTTATCTCTGGAGCGTCAGCTATTTTTTCAATCCTGGTTTCTTTATGGCCTTGAAAAGAAGCACACATTATCACTGCAGGTTGCCATCTTAATGTATTTATTAAAAAGACAACCTGTCCTCTATATTATGTTCCATACAATTTACAAAGTCATTCAGACTTGGCACTGAGCCATTCTTTTGTTCTACTTGATCATGCTTTTGTCGAAGAATGACACCCTTTTAGATTTGACCATTAGATTTGACTATTAGCTCTTTCATTCCATCCTTTTTATCAAACGTGATAACATTCACAGTCCTCGGTAGGTACACATAACGGTCGCAAGTATTAGAGCAATGATTAGCAGAATGATAGAACCATAATGTATCACAAAGTCCACCAAACCAAAGGTATGGCCACCAGTTCAATAGTACCCCAAAGTCCATCAAACCAATGGCATGGCAACCAGTTCTCACTCTCTTCATTGACAACCATCCTGGTGAAGCTTATTTAGGGTCAATGGATCAGGTGCCACCTTTAGGCGGTGTAATCCTTTCAGCGACATTGGAGTTGTGCCATAAAGTTCGCACCTGTCCGAAGGTGTTGCCAGTCTCTTCGTAGATTATTGCACAGGTGAGGTGCTCCCCCCCTCTCGTCCTGTGGTGGGGTTCATCATTTTGATCTAGACGCTAGCGTATCCGTGGGTTTGGTCAGCATCTCCCAGTAGGTTTGGATGGCCTGCTTCCACATCACCACGTAGAAGCGGCTGCTGGACCGGAAGCCAAAGACAAAGCCAGCGTAGATTGCAGTCTGTGTTGATGTAGAAGGTGCCACTGAGGTTGATGGCGTTGAACTCCTCAAATCCGTCAGTAAGGCCAGGGTCAGAGTTGGCAGTCTGTAGTAACTCCCTGCCCTTGTTGCGCACTACCCAGTTAGGATCGATCTGCATCGTTCCGTTTGGAACTTCCTCAGGTCAGTCTTGCTGATGGCGCTGTTCTCGGGGCACACGTCATAAATATCTAGGATGTTGTTGTCAAAGTCCTTGCAGGTGTCTCCTCTGCTGTCACCATCGGCATCGATCTGGCCAGGGTTGGGAACAAAACGGCAATTGTCCTCCTTATGAGAAACGCCATAATTGCCATCCTCATCAATGTCCTGATTGTCATCACACTGATTACCCACCAGGTCTGAGTTATTGTCTTCCTGGATAGGGTGATGCATAATCTCTTTCAAGAGGTCCATCGGTTTCAAATGTTCAGCTTCTCTCTCTCTCTCTAGACCCTTGGTCATACGATAGAGCTCAAAATGCTTCAAAATTGTTGATCAAATGTGGTTTGTCTTTCCGAAGTTGTGACCAAAGCCTTTGCACTTCCTCCTGAACTGTAACGATGTTCTTTGTTCTGTATGGATCATGGTGCTGCGGGTAGCGATCAATCAGAAACACCTTGTTACCTCCTGGGTGGGGGCAAGGTCTTTCACGCACCTCTTCATGCTGCTCTTTTATGTGTTTCTTAAGTCCGTCAACTCCTCTGTAAACAGCACAACAACCCTTATACTGACATCGATACACGATGGGGAAATCTTCTCTTTCCAAGTTTGACTTTGGTTCCCGGCCACGTTTTTGTCCAGATTGTTTCTTCACATCCTTAATATTGCACTTCTTAACTGGTAACTTACTCTTCTTTTTCCAATATGATTGAAAAGACTCATCTGAAGAACCATTCTTAACCTTTATTGGTCTGTCATCTTCACTTGATAAATACCTTTCAGAAAGATCACTGCACTCCAATCCATCCACAACATCATTTCTTATAGAACAAGATGCTTCATTGCAGTTTACTGTTTTTTCCCCCACATTTAATGGTTGAGTCGCATCTTGTACCTGAACCTTTTCCCAAGAGCACTTCAGTATATTCAGGATCTGAGCACATATCCTTCTTCAATGGGGATTCCCAGTTGTCCACACCCACCGACTACGAAGTGGCTCCACTATATGTACAAGACTGAAAGTCTGCTAACACTGGGACAGGTTGATGCTTCACAACATTATCACCCTCACCATTTTCAGTCACTGTTCCATTCCGAGGTGAAAGGGTTATTGAACCATCCAGAACTTCCTCCATTGAGTCCTGATTTCTACTGGATGGGCACTGTCCCTCATTCAAAACAACGCTGTATCTTGAATGCATGTCCAGGATGTAACTGTGGCCCTCTGTTATCAGAGTTCTGAACTGTCCTTCCAATTGCTAGGATTCTGTCTGATGCACCTCCACCCCATTGCAGACATTGGACTTTGTCTCTGGAACTGGTGTGCTATAATGCTCAGAACTATGTTCGCCACACTAACCTTTCCTTTGCTCTACCTATTGTAGGTTAGCCTGAATTGATTGCATTTATTCATGTTAATCCTATGTGTCTTGCTGACACTGAAAAGGGATGCAAGATTCTTTAGACTCACCATTGAGCTGTTGAATAACTATTAACTGGGTTCCTGCTTAATTAATGTTTCCAAACTTAGCTGACTTGATTCAATTTCAATAGGTTTGTTTTTATCTGTATTCTGGGTCAAGGGATGAACCATGGACATATGAACATTCAAATTGTGAGCTTTCTCGAACCGCTACTCACATTGGTCACAAGCAAATTCAAGTTCAGCTTTTGCCTTGTGCTTGATCATATGGTATTTCAAGGATGCTCTTTGCCTGCAATGGTAACCACAAACTTCACACTGTTTGAAAGACTGTCCACATTCATCACAAATGTAGTTTCTTTTCACAAATGTAGTCGTTCTTTCTCCCGAGTTGTCCATCAGCGTGTGAAACCAGCATTTTACTTCGGAGTCACGTGAGTGACTACGTGAAGAAGCCCGCCAGGACGCATGCGTGTCATATCGCTTTCACGCTTGCAAAACGATAGGCGGGGTGGAACGTTCCCCCGCAGCGGTAAGTTTGAAACCGCGACCTGCAGGTAAGTGATTTACTCTGCGCTAGTTTTTGTCCCCGCGCTGTTTTTACACAGGGGGGGAAGCTGGACAAAATAGTGTCCACAAGTGCTGCGAGTGAAGCTGGGTGGGGAGGACCGCGAAGTTGCGGGAGCCAGCAGCAGCTGAAGGCACAAGGCCCGTAAGGGATCAGCTGTGCCGACTTTTTGTCCCGCGCCGGCCAGAACACCATGGCCGGGCGGGAGACTATTCAGATGGGGCCGTCGACTTTTGACAAGTCGAAAACGGCAGGAGGCGGGGTGGAACGACGTTCCCCCGTAGCGACAATTTAAACCAGGACCTGCAGGTAAGAGCTGCGGTCTTTTTGTGTTTTCCCATGCTGATTACCGGTGGAGAAACCAACGGGCTGCGACAAAGCTGGTGAGGGAGGACCGCGGAGCAGCGGGCTGCCAGCAGCAGCCAGCGGCACTCGGATCACCGATAGTGGGATCAGCTGTGCCCGATGTCGCCTCCGCACCGGCCAGATCCACGCGGCCGGGCGGTAAGGCTAGACACAAAACAAACAAGGTCGTGGACTCAGAGGAGTCCGACTTTGAACAACCACGCGCGGCCAGCGACCGAGAGCGCTGGAGCCGGATGGAGCGGTGTGTGGAGCATTTGCTCCAACGTGACAGACTCCGGGAGATGGAGTCGGGTCACTGTGGGCCCTATGATAAACCCACAGCAGTACCTCTTGAAGGGCTGCACAGTGCTTCTACCTCATCAGAGGGGAGCACTGCGGGTCAGTTCTGGGCTGACCCGGGAGAGGGGTCCGCAGAAGGAAAGACAAGTGTGCAAGGGGTGCAGGGACTGTGCAAACCTGGGACCACAAAACCACCAATACTATTGTTTGGAGGCAACCTATCAAAGCAAGTCAAGGAGCTCGATGAGGAAGCAAAAACCCTGGGACTAATAAAAGGGACTCCAACAAAAACCCACTACAGCCAAAGACAGCACCCCTACGCACCCACCAGCAGAACTGGTGAAAGCTCGAACGCATGGTATTCAAAACATGAGTCTTTTTAGGCCATGGTCCAGGCCGGCCTTCTTGGAAGATGCGGGGACCTCCAACGCCAACCAAACCGAAAATCCAGACACCAGCGCAACAACAGCAGCGAAGAACCTACAAAAAAGAAGTAAACCTGCCACTGGTAACTATGGAGGTAGGTGGGTCTGGTTCCCTACAAAATACAGGGAGCATCGAGGTTGGGGGGAGATTACACTCTTTTCTGAATGCATGGAGCATGTTAACAACCGATACTTACATCTTAAGCAGTATCCAGGGATATACAATAGAGTTTATACACAAGTACAGCCCTCCAGTTCAACATATACCGAACCGAATGTTCGTGCTTTCTGATAAAGAAAAATCAAAAGCGCAAGCTGAACTGGAGCGGCTTTACGTAAAAGGTGTAATTGAGAAAACTCAACACGAACCATTAGAATTCGTGTCCAATATATTTACCAAAAACAAAAAAGATGGTGGTTGTCGCATCATCATAGATCTGACAAAATTGAATACATTTGTACAATATATTCACTTCAAAATGGAAACCTTTGTTACTGCTAAACAATTAATTTCCAAAGGTTACTTCATGGCCAGCATCGATTTAAAAGAAGCTTACTATTCAGTGCCTATACGAGGTGACCACAGATGTTACTTAAAATTCAACTGGATGGGACAACGCTGCCAGTATAAAGCACTGCCAAATGGTTTATCATCAGTCCCCAGGCTGTTCACAAAAATTTTGAAACCAGCCCTAGCGTTTCTACGTAAACGTAAACACATGGTCATGGCATATTTAGATGACATACTCATTGTGGGCAAAACTTTGGAATTGGCCAAACAAACTGTAACAGCCACAAAACTGTTATTTGAAAAACTGGGATTTATTATCCATCCAGTTAAATCTAAACTAACGCCTTCCACTACTATGGACTATTTGGGGTTTCACCATTGACTCAGTTCACATGTCGGTGACTCTGCCTAAGGGAAAGGCTAGAGATTTAATAGAGGCTTGCAATAACCTCATTGACATCAGCAAACCATCCATCAGATTGGTAGCAAAAGTAATTGGCAAAATGGTGGCTGCCTTTCCAGCCACACAATTTGGACTTCTACATTACCAAAACTTACAGAGAGCAAAAATACAAGCACTCAAAATTAATGCAGGTCACTTTGACAGACCTATGAAACTACCAATCAAAGCTAAAATGGAACTAAAATGGTGGATAGATCTGGCTTTGTTCCAATCCAATCATTGTCAGTAACCCTTCCATGGTACTACAAACTGATGCCAGTGCACTTGGGTGGGGAGCCACCAATACCATCACCAGCTGTGGAGGTAGATGGACTGCTCAGGAGGCATCATTATTACTCACACTGGGCATAAATTACCTGGAAATGTTGGGTGCATTCCATGGCCTAAAGTCATATTGTACTGGGTCATATCACCAGCATGTTAGACTACAGATAGACAATACCACCGTGGTAGCATACATTAACCACATGGGTGGAAACAAATCGACATCATGTGACAATCTGGCTAATACAATTTGGCAATGGTGTATCCAGAGAGATATTTGGATATCAGCCACTTACCTACCAGGAAGACTAAATTTAGTGGCAGACACCAGGTCACGCAAATTTAATGAAAAAACCAAATGGATGTTGAATAAAAAAGTATTTGATGATATTACAGCAAAATATGGAACACCAGATATCGATCTATTCGCATCCAGACTTAGCCACCAGCTATCAAATTATGTTTCATGGGAACCAGACCCTGGGGCAGCGGCGACAGATGCATTTTCGCTGCATTGGGGGGAAATTGTTTATTTACGCATTCCCTCCTTTCTGCCTCATCAGTCGGGTATTAAGGAAAATACAACAAGACTCTGCGTCTGGTATTGATAGTACCCGATTGGCCTACTCAACCATGGTTCCCAGTGGTATTAAACATGGTATTAGAACCATGTATCACCATCCCACATAGACCAGATTTATTGCTACATCCCTTAACAAGGGATAGCCACCCATGCCATAAACATTTGAACTTATTAATTTGTAGAGTTTAAAAACACCTCTACTACAACTGGGACTGACGGACCGAACAGTGAACATGATCTCGGCGGCCCAAAGACAGTCAACCAAAAAACAGTATCTGGTCTATATCAGGAAGTGGGAGATGTACTGCCATAAAAACAACATCACCTACAGAGACATGAACATCCCGTCTGTTCTGGAATATCTGGCAGGCCTCCACTATGATGAGGGGCTCAGTTACAGTGCCATCAACTGCGCCAGAAGTGCCCTATCGACTTACCTATGGCAGGGGACAGAGCGTTACTCTGTTGGGACTCACCCACTGGTAACAAAACTTATGAGGGGAATTTTTAATACTAATCCCCCAAGAACCAGGTACTCCCAAATATGGGATGTAAGTATTGTCCTGAAGATGCTCAGGAATTGGTCTCCAGCAACAGCTCTGTCCCTACACAGACTGACATTAAAAACAGTCATGCTAATGGCATTGGTCACGGCACAGAGGGTACAGTCACTGCATAAACTAAAACTGGACAACATGACTTCCTCAACAGAAAATATTACGTTTCATATCTATGAGTTAGTAAAGCAGAACAGACAGGGATCAGCAGGCCTCAATATACAATTTAGGTCATACTCAACAGATGACCGTCTCTGTATAGTAAGACATTTGTCGTTATACATGGAGACAACGAAAATCCTAAGAGGCAATGAGAAGGCACTTTTGGTCAGCCACAAGCAACCACACAAAAGAGTGACGGTCCAGACCATCTCAAGATGGCTGAAACAGGTGCTAACACAGGCTGGGGTGGATACTAATATTTTAAAATCTCATTCCACCAGGGCTGCAGCTACATCGGCAGCGATATAGTTGGATGTACCAATGGACCAAATCCTCAAGGCAGCAGGATGGTCTGGGGAAAAAACATTCCAATTATTTTACAACAAACCAGTAATGAAACCTGGAACGTTTGCAGAAACAATTTTAAGTTCTGTAAATTAATTTAAACCCATAAAAAGGGGTTATAATTTTGTGTTAACAAATTTTATGATTTCAATGTCGAATTCATGTCCAAATTATGTTAACACAATTCCTCCTACAGTCATCAAGGCAGACGTGATGCATGGACTCGTTTCCACGGCATGAAATCACAGAGCTTTAAAATCTTCACGTAGTCACTCACGTGACTCCGAAGTAAAATAGTAAGATTAAACGAGAATTTACCAGTTTGAAGTTTGATCTGTATTTTATGAGGAGTTACGTTGAGGGATTACGTGCCCTCCGCTCCCACCCTTGATCATATACTCAACTGGTATCTCTTCTCCAATCTTACTATGTTTAGTCATTACAGTTATCTGTGATTTCACACCGCTGCTTTGAAGAATGACACGCATGCGTCGTGGCGGGGTTCTTCACGTAATCCCTCATCGTAACTCCTCATAAAATAACGATCAAACTTCAAACTGGTAAGTTCTCGTTTAATCTTACTATTCTTCATCCTTCTCCATCAATGCCAACTGGCTGTGTGATCCATCCCAACTCAGCTCCTCACTTTGATCCCGGCTGGGACTTACCTCAATCCAGTTCTGTAACTGAGTTGCACTCCAAAATCAAGGCCTTTCAACTCAACAACCTGATTGCTCTCCTTCAGCTGCTGTGTGATGGAAGCAAGATGGTCATTTTCAGACTGGGCATTGGTGAGCACATTTCTCATTTGTTTCAGCTCAGTCTGTAGCTCCGGGATAAGCTGCCACCTTTTTCTGGTTACTTCAAGAACCTGTGGTAATGGGTCCATCTTGGTCAGTGTTATAAACGTAAGGACAGTTGTCAGCCTTATTCAGGACATCTTGTTGCAGGGGTTGTTCCCCAAGTCCAGCCCATCTGGGCCAACCTCAGGATAAAAAGTAGGGTCAATAACCCCATTGTCCTTTCTTGGTTCTCCTCCATTTACAGTCAATTGTATCAGATGTCTTCAACGGGAGTAATCTTCAACCTTCACAGCGGTTGGTGTCGTAGTACCATCTGGTACAGTCCCCTCCAACATAGTCCCAATTTTGTCCGATCCCAGTAGTATGGACTGTGTCTGTGTTCAACTGGCAGTGGCTTCTGCGTTTTCAACCCCTGTGAATGCAAAACCGACAAGGTTGTGCTTAATTGCTGTGCGTATGTAATTAATTCATTGCTGTGGGCCTGTAGGTCATAACTAACTTCCACACTCTTTAGTGTTCTATTCATTCCCTCCAGGATTCTACTGGTGGTGGGGAATGTGAGATGACTCTTTAACTATCCGTAAGGTAGACCCTATAAAAATCGATCATTATATATAAAAAAAACAATTAAAAACTATTTCCAATTGTTCCAAGTTATCTCCCCAAATTTACAATTTCAAATTAACAGATTTTGTTCTGAGATAAAGGCATCTCCAATCTCATCTAACACATCTACCTGTATGCCACGTGGCCATCGTGGAATTCAGGTCTCTATTTGAACTCAATTCCAAAGGAAAGAAATAGGAAAAAAAACAAAGAATAAACAATTCATTTCATAGATTGCAAGCTCATTCAATGACATCCTATTTCATCTGACATGGACCATTTCATCAAAAGGGGCATATATATGAACATTTAAATATAGCCTGGGACTGGATGTCAAGTATCCTGATAGGCTTTGGGAGAAATGAAACAGACATAGTGAAATTCTGAACACTGGAATATGAAGTTGCCAGTATCTTGGCAGCATAGCTTTGAAAAGAACACCGAGCTCTCTAGTTAGATAAGTAACAGAACTTGGATGAGTGACAACTCAAAAGAACATGAAGATCTGATAAGGGCCAGAACTTGGATGAGTGACAACTTGAAAGAACATTCTAGAATACTTTTATAGAGAGCTTTTCGGTTTTAACAAAAACTAACCTTCTAACATTAAAATAAAACTAGTACAAAAAACAGGCAAAATACACAAATTTAATCCGAGAGAAGTTAGCCAAAATGGCTCAACCCCATCATTTGCAAAAAATCGTGCAAAACATTTGCAGTCAATTGTATCAGATGTCTTCAACGGGAGTAATCTCTGTATTAATTTTACATTCCACTCCCTTATCTGACAAAAGCTTTGTTTCTGTGGGGACCAATTTGCAGAATTTGTGAACTAGGACTGGGAGGTTTAAGGCTTGCAGTGCCTTTAAATTGCAAAAGTCATCTTCTGTTGGAGTGAGAATATAAAATGAACAAAGGGAGTAGTTTCATGGGCGGGCTAATGTTCAAAATGGGAATGGTCTGGTCTGGACAGTGATCCAGATTGTGATTGGCCACCTCCCCCTTCTTCTATAGACAGGGTAGCCATTGCCAGACATAGGGTCTTGAGAGAGTCCATCTTGCCCATGCCAACCAACATGTCCCATCTACACTAGTCCCATCTGCCTGTGTTTGGCCCATAGCCCTCTGGACCTATCCTATCCACGTACCTGTCCAAGTGTTTTTTAAACTTTGTGATAGTACCTGCTATTTCAATTACTGTCCTTTTTATGTTACTTATTCATTTCTCAGGCTCTGGGCATCACTGGCATAGCCAGCATCTATTACCTATCCAGTCAATTGATGGTACTTAGAATTTAGTTACTTGCTATATTCTGGGCAAAGTGCGCTTGTCCCGTTGAAGAACGGGACAAGTTTGGATCTTGCTGGAAAATAATAGTAGTTGAACCATGTAGATATTAATAATGTGCGAATTGATCAGTGAACTAAGGGATTAAGAGATGGATCAGAATTTGTAAGTGATCAGAACTTGTGCTTAATTTGTGTTGGTTTATCAAAAAGGCATCACAGCAGTTGCCAATAAAGCGGGTAATTGAGGGCTGGAAGTTCAATAATCTTGTCACCAACGTTGTTAGTCCATCAACTTTTTCTCGCACTAAAGGGCCTGTCCCACTTACGCGAAATTTTCGGCGACATGCCGGCACCCGTCATAGTTGGCAGCAGGTCGCCGAAATTTTTTGAAAATCCAGCGGCGACCAGAAAAAGGTACGACTCTTTGGGCGTCACCCTACTCACGACTATGCAGGCGTCACCCCGCGACATGTCGACATGTGAAGCCTGTACGGTCGCGAGTAGTCGCCCAAAGAGTCGTACCTTTTTCTGGTCGCCGCTGGATTTTCAACATGTTGAAGATTTTCGCCGACCTGCTGCGACTATGACGGGTGCCGGCAAAATCGCCGAAAAAAAATCGCGTAAGTGGGACAGGCCCTAAAAAACAGAGCAATTTAAACTTTGGTAACCCATTTTGACCAATGAGAGACCATTGTGAGAGTTCTTGATGTTAAAATCTAAAATCTTAGAAGGTTTATGGGCCTGTCCCACTTAGGCGATTTTTTAGGCGACTTCCGGCGACTAGGCAGTCGCCACATGGTCAAGGGGGTGTCGCTTGTATGGTCGTGAGTCGTCTCCTCAGTCGCCCAAAGTGTCTTTCTGGTCGCCGCTGGGTTTCGTGGGTTTGACGCCAATTAGCGTAGCCTGACTACTCCTGATGTAGGCGCTGTCGTAGTTGTCGCTAGGTTAACGCAGGTTGTCGCCGGTGCTGACTTCATTTTTTTGTTGTTAAAGTAATGATTCTATTTCAAATTTTATGTCGAGGGGGGGGGGGGGGGACCAGTCGCCGGTTTTTCGGCGACCTGCTATGACTAAGACATTCGCCGGCAGTCGCCTAAAAATAGCCTCAGTGAAACAGGCCTATTAGGCAGTTTGTCATGTCTCCAACAACTCTCACCAACTCCTACAGATGCGCTGTAGAAAGCATTTAATCGGGATGCATCACAGCACGGCTTGGGGACAGCTCCATCCAGGACCGCAAGAAATTGAGGACGCAGCCCAGACCATCACACAACCAACCACCATTGGCTCCATTTACACATCGCACAGCCTCGGCAAGGCCAGCAGCATAATCAAGGACCAGTCGCACCCTGGCCACTCCCTCTTCTCCCCTCTCCCATCAGGCAAAAGGTATTGAAGTGTGAAAACTCACACCTCCAGAATCAGGAACAGTTTCTTCAACATTTGTTATCAGGCAACTGAATCATCCTACCAAAACCAGAAAGCAGTCTTGAACTACTATCTACCTCATTGGAGAACCTCGGACTATTTTTGATCGGATATTACTGGCTTTAGGCATAGGATTAGGAATACTTTATTGTCACATGTGACTAGGCACAGTGAGATTCTTGCTTGCATACACAATGTATACAAATAGCGGCAACCTACGGCGCTGACAATGTTACGAAGCACGCCGGCTCCTCCATTTGCCCCCAACCCCACCCCCCCCAAACAGTTCCCCCATGCCGGGTCCTCCATTGTTCTTGCCCCTCCTCCCTCACAGTGGTCCTCCAAGCTCTCATCGACCGTCGACCGCGGGTCGACCCGCGAGGCTTCACCACCTTCGAGGCCCCATCATCGCGAGGCTTCACCGCTGCCGCCGCCGAGGCTTCACTTCTGTCGACGCCCCAGTTCACGCCTCCGCGGTACTGACCCGGAACCCAGCCGCAGGCTCCGCCCGACCCGGGCCTCTACCAGTGAGGCCCAGACCGGGCCCTGACCCGGGCTTCTACGCTGAGATCTGGGAGGCATCGAGACCGCGGTAAAGGCTCGATAAAGGCCTCCGGCCGCGTTCCCAGTCCACAGCCACGGCCCCACTGTCAGGAAGCCTTCTGGCCGCGCGGCCCGATGTTTATCTTGAACTAAACATTATTCATGTTTCCCTTTATTGCGTATCTGTAGAATGGGAAAGGCTCGAATTGTAATCATGTATTGTCTTTCAACTGACTGGTTAGCACCGCAACATAAGCTTTAAACTGTACCTCGGTGCATGTTACAATAAACTAAACTGAACTAAATGGCACGGTGACACAGCGGTAGAGTTGCTGCCTTCCAGCGCCACAGATCCCGGTTCGATCCTGACTACAGGTGCTGTCTCTACAGCGTTTGGACGTTCTCCCCGTGACCTCGTGGGTTTTCTCTGGCTGCTCCGGTTTCCTCCCACACTCCAACGACGTATAGGTTTGTAGCTTTGGTCTTGGTATAGATGTAAAACTGTCCCTGGTGTGTGTAGGACAGTGTTAGCGTGCGGGGTACGCTGGCTGGCGCGGCGGCCTCGATGGGCCGAAGGGTATGTTTCCGCGTTGTATCTCTGAACGAAAAACTAAACTAAACTAAACCTTCTTCCTTCATTTCTCGCCCCTCAACGTGGCTCCACTCAGTTTTCCACGACGGTTCACTCTCCTGTCCATTGCTCCTCTGTTCCTTTGTCAATTCTTAGCTCTCATTAGCTAAGGAAACACACATCTGCAGCTGTCACTCACCGCGGTCCCAAGTGACCCGATACACTCGCTGTCTCAGCCAGCAAAAGGATTTTGAGCTGAAAGGAGCAGAAATTTGCCCGACAGCTTCTGCTGTGATATCCTTCACTTCAGTGTGATCCAGCCCCATCTGCTTAGACCAGCTGTTATCACAAGATCGGGATTGATAGCAGCAGAATTAGGCCATTTGGCCCATCGTCTGCTCCGCTAGTGTGTGGGTGAATGATCAGTGGTTGGCACAGACTTGGTGGGCCGAAGGGCCTGTTTTTCTCTTAACTAAACTAAACTAAACTAAACTAAACTAAACTAAACTAAACTAAACTAAACTAAACTAAACTAAACTAAACTAAACTAAACTAAACTAAACTAAACTAAACTAAACTAAATGGGGTGGTTAAGTCAGAAGCCAACTGGTCACAAGGCCATAAGTGAAGGGTCTGTTTCTGTTCTGTATCTTTATACTAAACTAAACTAAAACTAAGTGCAGAGAATAAAAATTAGGTTCTCTTTTGGCAAGATCTCCAAATGTACGATCAAGTAATTAACCGTTTCCCTCCCACATTCAATGCTGTGCAGCCAGGAAGTCCATTATTCACCGTGCTTAAAGTATAAGGTTATTAGG
Organism: Amblyraja radiata; assembly: GCF_010909765.2. Taxonomy (NCBI): domain Eukaryota; kingdom Metazoa; phylum Chordata; class Chondrichthyes; order Rajiformes; family Rajidae; genus Amblyraja; species Amblyraja radiata. The sequence continues at coordinate 28,371,843 of NC_045983.1, read as the reverse complement.
TCATAAGAAATAGGAGTAGAATTAGGCCATTCGGCCTGTCAAGTCTACTCCGCCATTCAATCATGGCTGATCTATCTCTCCCACCTAACCCCATTCACCTGCCTTCTCCCCATAACCTCTGACACCCGTACTCATCAAGAATCTGTCCACTTCCGTAGCCTTCTGTGGCAAAGAATTCCACAGATTCACCACCCTTATCTCCTTGCCTCCGCCCCTCTGCCTTGCTTTTGTACTTAGCCTTCCATGTGCCTATCTAGAAGCCCCTTGGAGCGCAGGAAACTGAGGGGTGATCTTACAGAGGTGTGCAAGATCACGAAGGGGACTAGATAGGGTGAAATCAAGAACCAGAGGACGTTAGTGTGTAGGAAGGGACTGCAGATGCTGGTTTACACCGAAGAAAGGCACAAAATGGTGGAGTAACTCAGCAGGACAGGCAGCATCTCCGGAGAGAAGGAATGTCCACCAGGGGACGTAGGTTTAACGTGAGAAGTGATAGATTCAATAGGAACGTCGGGGACAACCTTTTCCACAAAGGGTGGTGGGTAGATGGAATGATCTGCCAGAGGAGGAAGTTGAGGCCATTTGGACAGGTACATAGGTGGGATAGGGTTAGAAGGATATGGACCAAATGCAGGCAGGTGGGACTAGTGTAGGTGGGGCTAGACACAAAATACTGGAGTAACTCAGCAGGTCAGGCAGCATCTCTAGAGAAAAGGAATAGGTGATGTTTCGGGTTGGAACCCTTCTTCAGACTGGGGAGCAATGGACCATTGTGGGCTCCTCTGATTCGTTTTGTACCTTGCCATGTAGGTTAATCGTCTTCTGTGAATTGTCCCTAGTGTGTATGATGTGTATGTGGGATAACACGGAACCAGTGTACGGGTGATCAATGGGTGGCGAGGACTAATTCCCTCTGCCTGTGTGTGTGATCCATACCCCTCCATTCCCTGCATATCCATGCACATAGCTAAAAGCCTCTGAAACTCCACGTCATGGCCCTCCCTGTACCCCAATATTTCCTATGGCCCTACCATTCATTGTGGGCAACCCTCTCTATAAATCATAATAAGTTCATCAATGATAAGAGCAGAATTAGGCCATTCGGCCCATCAAGTCTACTCCGCCATTCAATCATGGCTGATCTACCTTTCCTACTCAACCCCATTCTCCTGCCTTCTCTCCACATCCCCTGACACTCGTACTAATACAGAATCATACTTATCAGGGGAATTTGCATCTGCCATTGCTCGGTCCATGTTCAGTGACCGGTGTACAAGGACACCCAGGTCTCGCTGTACCTCCCCCTTACCTAACCTAACCCCATTGAGATAATAATCTGCTCCCTTAAGTCGGGACGTTTTTTCAGCATGATGAAAAATGTCCACGAGTAAAAAAATAGCCGCGAGTACCTAAGGCTGGCATAACGAGCCGCTACGATATATCCACGGACTCCTACGGCCTCCTAAGGACTCGTTTACGAACATTCTGCAAGTTTGAAAACTCGGGAGAATTCATGAATAACTCAGGAAAGTGGGACAGGCCCTTTAGGAGGGAGAAATAGATCAGCCACGATTGAAAGGTGGAGCAGACTTTATGGGCCGAATGGCCTAATTCTTCTCCTATCACTTATGACCTTATGACCGTATGACTTGCCCTGTGCAGCACACACTATTTTGTTTAGTTTAGTTTAGAGATACAGCCCGGAAACAGGCCCCTTCGGCCCACCGAGTCTGCACCGACCAGCGATCCCCACACATTAACATTGTCCTACACACACCAGGGACAATTTCAGATTGATTATTTCAAGCCAATTAACCTACAAACCTGTACGTCTTTGGAGTGTGGGGGGGAAATGAAGATCCTGGAGGAAACCCACGCAGGTCACGGGGTGAATATACAAACTCCGTACAGACCTGCACCCGTGGTCGGGATCGAACTCGGGTCTCTGGCGCTGTTAGGCAGTAGATCTAGCGCTGTGCCACCCGTGGTACCACTACTGTTGGTATAAAATAAAACTTGACCCGCACATCTCCTTAAGACGCATATCTCCTTTAGAATTAATTCAGAGAGCAAGACATCTTCAAAAGCCAAGGACTGCTGTGACATGAAGTTACATTGTAAAGGCAGATTGGAATTGATGGAATACCCATATTAATGTTTCAAATTAAATTATTCAATCATTTAACTCTCCTTTACAGCTGTTTATCATCTTTCTGACACGCATCCTCACGGTCTGCTTGTAATGAAATGATTAATGAAATCAAGAATTGCAGCGGTTGTGACAGTAGCCTTTAATAAAACTGCATGGTGGTGCAGCAGTAGAGTTGCTTCCATACAGCGCCGGAGACCCGGGTTCGATCCCGACTACGGGTGCTGTCTGTACAGGGTTTGTACGTTCCCCCCCCCCCCCCCCCCCCCCCCCGTGCCCTGCGTGGGTTTTCTCCGAGATCTTCGTTTTCCTCCCACACTCCAAAAACGTACAGGTTTGCAGGTTAATTGGCTTGGTATAAATGTAAATATTGTCCCTACTAGAGCGTGTAGGGCAGTGTTAACGTGCGGGGATCGCTGGTCGGAGCGGACACGGTGGGCCGCGCTGTATCTCTAAACTAATATTTCCACATGTTTATCTATGGGAAATCTCAACTGGTATTGCAAAGTACAGAAAGGATGTTGGACTGGACTACACAAATGGACTTTAGCAAAAAGAGATACAGGATAAACTCTATTAGATAGAGTAAAAAACAAAGTGATTACAGAGAAGCAAGGGAATTTTTAATGGAAATATTAATGTGCTTCCTCCAAGAAATCATTGAAAGATACAGCAGGGAAACAGGCCCTTCGGCCCATCGAGTCAACGCCAATCATCAATCACCCCTTCACACTAGTTCTATGTTATCCCGCTTTCTCATCCACTCCTGACACACTAAGAGCAGTTAACAGTGGTTAATTAACCTACAAACCTGTACGTCTTCGGGATGTGGGTAGCAACCGGAGCAGACGAGAGAAACCCACGCGGGTCACAGGGGAGAACGTGCAAACTCCACGCAGACAACACCCGAGGTCAGGATCGAACCCGGGTCTCTAGCGCAGTGAGGTGGCAGCACTACCAGACGTGTCACTGTTTTATTGGGATTATAAATTGTAAATTGAATCTAGAGAGGCGTTGAATAAGTGTGGCAGCATTATGGAAAGTTAATGTGACAAAGTGGTAACTTATATAATGGGTTGACTGGCAAGGTCTCATTGCTTATGGTCTTCATTTGGTTCTTTCTGACCACATTGAGAAATGATGGGCCCATCAACGCCTCTACTACCTTGGCAAGTTGAGGAGATTTTGTAGGTCGATGAATTCTCTCTTCAGCTTCTACAGGTGCACAGTAGAGAGCAAATAGACTGTTATTTTAGTTTAGAGACACAGCGCGGAAATAGGTCCTTCGGCCCACACCAAGTCCGCGCCGACCAGTGATCGCTCCGTACGCCAGCATTATCCTACGCCCACTAGGGACAATCTACAATTTTACCAATGCCAATTAGCCGACAAACCCGTCCTTCTTTGGAGTGGGGGGGAGGAAACCGGAGCACCCGGGACCGAAAACCCCCCACGCAGGTCACGGGGAGAATGTACAAACCCCCCTACAGACAAGCACCCGTTGTCGGGATCGAACCCGGGTCCCTGGCGCCGTGAGGCAGCAGCTCTACCCGCTGCGCCGCCCTGCCCGCCCTCTCCTCAGAGAACGTGGAGGAAAAGCATTCAACCATTTTAAAACGAGAGGCGCTTTTTTAATTTGGTTCAGATGTCGGAGAATGGGAGCTGTGGGCATCGTAACTGCTCGATCCACACTAGAACATCTGCTTGTGTTTTTCTGGTAGATTGATGAACAGCAGATGGGGATCATACAGGCTGTTCGGAGCAGTAATGGCGAATACGGTTGCCTTGTCAAGATTTGAAGTACTCAAGTGACAGTAAAATCTGTTTAGCAGTTTTTTTTATAAACACTTGGAGGTTGATTGCACATTTAAGTGTGGACCTTTTTTTTTATTGCAAAGCAGATGTTCTGTTGAACATAAAGCCACAGCTTTAATTAACACTTGTTACTAACTCCTAGAATGTTAATTTAAATAAAATCAATTCAACAGCATTTCAGGAAAGGTAATTGATATTCATGTTGCATTAAGCAGTTAATAAGTGTAATTCGGTCTATTTCCCCAGCATGGTGTTATTCATCTAGTATGATTTTCTTCTCATAATAACTGTTCAATAATTTTTGGCCAAAGGATATGATTCCTGAATGAAAAAGTCAAACAAATGGAATTTAATGTGTAGGAAGGAACTGCAGGTACTGGTTTACACCGAAGATAGACACTAAATGCTGGAGTAACTTAACGGGTCAGGTAGCTTCTCTGGGGAAAAGGAATAGATGACGTTTCAGGTCGAGACCCATCTTCAAAATCCGTTTCGGATCGAGATCCTTTTTGTCTCGACCCGAAACATCACCTATTCCTTTTCACAGAGAAGCTGTCTGACCCACTGAGTTACTCCAGCATTTTGTATCTATTTAAAATGGAAGTTAATAGTCATCTAGTGACCTTATATGTAGCACACTCAGATTATATTCATGACCTTTCCAGCCAAACGCAGGCAGGCAGGTGGGATTAGTGTAGATGGGGCAACAGTAGTGTCAGATCATGACCATCTCTAACAAGAGAGAATCTAATCAGCCAACATCAGCCAACATCAATAGCAATGCGATCGCTGGGTTTCAAACAATCATTATCTTGATTGTTACAAGATGATTCTAATTGAATTGAATTGAATTGAATTGAATTGAATTGAATTCCTTTATTGTCATTCAGACCTTACGGTCTGAACGAAATTTCGTGCTTGCAGTCATACATACAATCATACAATAATAAACAACACTAAACACAAATTAACATCCACCACAGTGTATCCTCCAAGCCTCCTCACTGTGGTGGAGGCAAAAATCTTAGGGCTGCAGTCTCTTCCCTCCTCAGAAAAAAGGGCGTACCTTTAGAAAGGAGATGAGGAGGAATTTATTTCGTCAGAGGGTGGTGGTGATGAATCCGTGGAATCCATTGCCACAGACGGCTGTGGAGGCCAAGTCAAGTACGGTGGAGATTGACAGATTCTTGATTAGTGCGGGTGTCAGGGGATATGGGGAGAAGGCAGGAGAATGGGGTTGAGAAGGAAAGTTAGATCAGCCATGATTGAATGGCAGAGTAGACCTGATGGGCTGAATCTCCTAATCCTGTTCCTATCACTTATGAACATGAATTTATGAAGTATGAGGAATAAATGGGGAAGGAAGCACACAATGAATGGTAGGGCCCTTGGAGGTACTGAGGGGCAGATGGACCATGAGGATACATAAGGGTGACAGCATAGATAGATTAGGTGGTTCAAAGCCATACATGATACAAGCCTTCATTCATCGGAGAATGCATGGAACAATACAACAAGGATGTCATATTACAAGTTCATAAAATGTTGGTTGGGCCTTAACTGGAGTAAGGTGCAATGTTTTCTTATTGCAAATGTGTCCAGAGCTGGAGGGCATAGATTTAAGGTAAGGAGTAAGAAGGCTCGGACAGAAAGATATGGACCAAGCGCTAGCAAATGGGATTAGCATAGAGAGGGTACACAAAATTGCTGGGGAAACTCAGCGGGTGCAGCAGCATCTATGGAGCGAAGGAAATAGGCGACGTTTCGGGCCGAAACCCTTCTTCAGACGGGTTAGCATAGAGAGGAATGGGCATAGTGGGCCAAAGGGCCTCTTTCTGAGTTGTAGGACTCTGCGACTCTGGAATTTGGATCTGTTATGCCGGCCCTTTATTCTCACTCAGTCTGAATCCTAGAATATCAATGGCACGGCACAAGTATCTTCATAGGACTGCAGCCACTCAAGAAGGTGGTTCACCATCATCTTTTCAGCGGCAATTAGGAACGGCCAAAACACTCTGGCCTTGCCAACAACTCACAGATTCAGAATATGAACATTATAAATAGTGTGAAGGCATCCTCACAGCAGCCATCTTGCCAATTCCCCTTTGCATGTTTGCATGGGCATGATGGGCCGAAGGGCCTCTCTCTGTGTTGTAGGTCTGTGCGACACTGGGATTTGGAAATATTATGCTCGCCCTTCATTGTCACTCAGTGGATGCCAAGTCATTGTGTATTTTTTTAAGCAGAGGTTCTTGATTAGTAAGGGCGTCAACCGTTAGGGGAGCAAGGCAGGAGAATGGGGTTGAGAGGGAAAAATAGATCAGTCATGATCGAATGGAGCAGACTCGATGGGCCCAGTCTCCTTTTTAAAAACACCCATTGACTTGGCCTCCACAGCCGTCTGCGGCAAAGAATTCCACATATTCAACACCCTCTGGCTATAGAAACTCCTCCTCATCTTCATCCTAAAGGTACGTCCTTTCATTCTGAGGCTGTGTCCTCTCATCCTAGACTCTATCACTAGAGGAAGCATCCTGTCCTCATTCATTCCCATCTAGGCCTTTCATTATTCTATAGGTTTCAATGAGATTTCCCTTCATGCTTCTAAACTCCAAGAGTATTGAAACAAAAACCTGTTCAGCGCAGGGAAATTCATAAGTGATAGGAGCAGAATTAAACTTAAACTTTTCATTGATTGAACTATTCCAGTGTTGCATTTTCCAAATTCCTTTGTTGATTTTTCTCATGGACACGGCACTTGACCAAGAGCAGGTGCAGGCCGTACTATTTTTTCCTTGTTATTTAAATCACAAACCATTAATCCATCATTGCCACATCCCACAGCGGCATCTTAATCTCAAATCTCAGCCCTCTAAGTTTCTTTTTACACTCCTGTTTCCACACTCCTTGTTTCCAGGGACTCAGATGTTCTAGGAGCAGAATTAGGCCATTCGGCCCATCAAGTCCGCTGCAACCATTCAATCATGGCTGATCTATGTTTCCCTCTGCAGATGCATTTAAAATACAGGGCTGGCACGGTGGCGCAGCAGTCGAATTGCTGCCTTACAACGCCAGGTTTGGTGCTGTCTGTACGGAGTTTGTACGTTCTCCCCGTGATCACGTGGGTTTTCTCTGGGAGCTCCGGTTTCCTCCCACGCGTGCTCCAAAGCCATACAGGTTTGTAGATTGTATAGGAAGGAACTACAGTGAAGATAGACACAAAATGCTGGAGTAACTCAGCATCAGTAGTCTGAAGAAGGGTTTCGCACCAAAACATCACCTATTCCTTTTCTCCAGAGACGCTGCCTGACCCACTGAGTTATTCCAGCTTTTTGCGTCTATCTCAGGCTTGTAGATAAATAGGCTTTGATAAAATTGTAAAATCGTCCCTAGGTTATAGGATAGTGTTAATGCCCCTGTCCCACTTAGGAAACCTGAACGGAAACCTCTGCAGACTTTGCGCCCCACCCAAGGTTTCCGTGCGGTTCCCGGAGGTTGCAGGTGGTTGCCGGATGTTGCAGGTAGTGGAAGCAGGTAGGGAGACTGACAAATACATCCAGGAACCGCACGGAAACCTTGGGTGGGACGCAAAGTCTCCAGAGGTTTCCGTTCAGGTTTCCTAAGTGGGACAGGGGCATTACTGTACGAGGATCGCTGGTTGGCAGGTACTTGATGGGCTGAAGGGCCTGTTTCCGCGCTGTATGTTTAAAGTGTAAAATCTAAAGTTTACAGCATGCCTCCAGGATATACAGTAGTACTGCTGTGTAAATACTATAAGCTTTAATAAGCTTTAAAGATGTAATCACTTCTATACTCCAACTGCAGTTAATGTCGTCTAACACTGTAATCTCTGGAGGTTCCCTGGAAACTCTCTGGAGCGCAACTTTTAACACCTGGAAGCGTAAGGCAGCAAAATGGGGTTAAGATAGGGAAAGACAGATCAGCCATGGTTGAATGGCGGAGTAGACTCACTGGGTCGAATGGCCCAATTCTGCTCCGATCTCTTATGAATTTAGGAAGATGGGAGGATGCCTGAAATTTAGCAACAATTCCCAGACACATCAGATTTTAAAAAAAAACCTGGAAATTAGAGACCAAATACTGCATAATGTGGGAACAAAAATGGAGAAAATCTTGGCAGGTAAAATTGTGTTAGTGGGCCCGTCACAAGCATGACACAGCTGACATAGCAGCTTATCCAGCTGTATCATTGTTAACATAAGGATTTTGCCACTAAAGTGCGGGACACAAAAAGAGCTTGTCAGAAGAATAGTTTCAAATATGAATGAATTTTAACAGTACCTAGATGAAAGTAGATTCACAGTCAGTGAGTTAGCTCCCAGCAGAGAACATTCAAAGAGGCAAGTCTTAATAGACATATTACCACTGAGATTTGAACAAATATCAAGCCAATATTATAAGGGATGCACAGTGTCATAGTGGTGCCTCACAGCACCAGAGTTCGATCCTGACTACGGGCACTGTCTGTACAGAGTTTGTACGTTCTCCCCGTGACCTGTGTGGGTTTTCTCCGAGATCTTCATCAGTTTCCTCCCACACTAACTACAAAGACATACAGGTTTGTAGGTTAATTGGCTTGGCTATAAATGTAAAATTGTCCCGAGTGTGTGTAGGGCCGTGGGGATCGAGGTCAGTGGAGACTCGGTGGGCCGAAGGTCCTGTTTCCGCGCTGTACCTCTAAACTAAACTAAGCTAAACAAAGTAAAATGCAACCAGCTCCTAAATGTGGAGCGTGAATGACCTGTCCCACTTGGCGATTTCTCCGACGCCACATCAGTGACGCCAAAAGATTCTGAACATTTCAAGACACTTGAAAAAACACCGCGTGTCACGTGCTATCACGCCGCGTCATACGTCATCGTGCCGCGTCACGCCGCATTACGCCGCGTATTTTTCGGTGACCTGATACATCAGTCAATGATGCTGGCAGTCGCCGAAAAATTCGGCATGTGGGACAGGCCCTTACGTTTTCAGGTCTGGAGTTCAGGAAGCCTGAGGGAAAATGGGCTAAGGTTTTGGAATCAGCCACATCATTAGAAGATGTAGTTTAGTTTAGTTTATTGTCACACATACCGAGGTACAATGGTAGTCTAGCGGCTCTTTATGCAAAAAATGTATTTCGCAGTACCTGGTACACACGACAATAAAGTAATCATTGGGAAGTGGATGAATACTTATTCAAGATGCAACTGCACAAACTGGGGTTTGTAAGACAATCTTACAACGATACTATAAAAATAAATCAGAAGGCGCTGGAGGCAGGTTCTCTGGATACTTTCAAGAGAGAGCAAGATAGGGCTCTTAAAGATAGCGAAGTCAGGGGAGATGGGGAGAAGGCAGGAATGGGGTACGGATTGCGGATGATCAGCCATGATCACGTTGAATGGCGGGTGCTGGCTCGAAGGGCTGAATGGCCTACTCCTGCACCTATTGTCTATTGTCTATAAAACTATAACAATACTATAACAACACTTGGCACTCAGTTCCGTGCCGAGGTACAGTGATAATAAACTTTTGTTGTGTTGCTAACCAGTCAGCGGAAAGACAATACACGATCACATTGGAGCCGTCCACAGGGGCGCCGAACGATTGGCAGCCCCGCCAACAGTCTGTCTGTTTTTTCGTCTTTTAAATTTTTTTTTAGTGTGTGTTAAAAGCCTGTGTAAATGTTCTGTGGTTTGTTTTATGTGGGGGGAGTGGTGTCGGGGGAATTGTTTTTTCAGTTTCTTACCTTGCCGGAGATGAGATTTTTTTTTCCGGATCATATCTCCGTGCTGTATCTCTAAACTAAACTAAACTAGTGCTGAAGCCTCTGGCTTCGACCCGAAACGTCACCCGTTCCTTCTCTCCAGAGATGCTGTCTGTCCCGCGCTGAGTTACTCCAGCTTTTTGTGTCTATCTTCGCTTCAAACCTATGTCCCTCTTGAACTTCTGCAGGTGTACAGTAGGGAGCAGATTGACGGGCAGCATCATGGCCTGGTTCGGCAACCCGAACACCCAGCAACGAAGAAGGCAGCAAAAAATGGTGTACACTGCCCGGTCCATCACGTGAGTTGACAGGTTCAACGCCACAAAAGGCTGTGGAGGCCAAGTCAATGGATATTTTAAAAGCGGAGATCGATAGATTCTTGATTAGTACGGGTGTGAGGGGTCGTGGGGAGAAGGCAGGAGAATCGCTGTGACTCTAAGCTAAGACTAAACTAAACCAGAATGGAGATGAGAAGGAATTTCTTCAGCCACAGGATGGTAAATCTGTGGAATTCATTGCCACGGACAGCTGTGGAGGCCAAGGCACAAAGGTCACAGAGGTTATGTGGAGAAGGCAGGAGAATGGGGTTGAGAGGGATAGATAGATCAGCCATGATTGAACGGCGGAGTAGTCTTGAAAGGCCGAATGGCCTAATTCTGCTCCTAGAACGTATGATCTAATGAACCATCCATTATCTTTCTAGTATTTTAATTTTAAAATTCCTTATTTTGTCTTTTGGGTTCTCCTTTCTGTTAAAGGAACAACACACTATTTCCTCATCCGAGAGGCACACCAAATTCATCTAAAATTATATTTATTTTTAGGGAGTGAAAGAACACATGGGATCAAGTTCCTTTGATCTGTACGTTCATCTGTTTGCAAAAACAAAGATGACATTTCTCCTCAAATCCCGACTTAATCATAGCTGTTCAATAAAATCCAACGCGCTGACATTTGTTGATTTTTTTTCTCTTTTCTCGAAGATGAGAAATGAATTACTTTGCACAAAGCTGGTTCAATATTTTCACGAGTAGACTTTACTTTAGAGATACAGCGTGGAAACAGGCCCTTTGGCCCACCGAGACCGCGCCGACCAGCGATCACCTCGATAGACGACATCCGTCTTAACACAGACTCTGGCAAAGTTTCAATATTAATGCTATTAGATCTCAGTGCTGCATTCGACACTGTTGATCACTCAATACTTTTGGACAGGTTGGAAAAATGGGTGGGGCTCTCAGGCACAGTCTTAAGTTGGTTCAGGTCATATTTACAAGATAGGAACTATTTTGTTTCCATTGGAGACTTTGTATCAGAACCAACCAACGTGACGTGTGGAGTACCGCAAGGTTCGATCTTAGGGCCCTCTTTATTCAACATCTACATGCTCCCACTAGGGCAAATCATGCGATATAATAATATTGACCACCACTGCTATGCCGATGACACTCAAATCTATGTAGCGCTATCACCAAATGATTATCGCCCCATAGATCTGTTGTGCCAGTGCATTGAGCAAGTCAAAGACTGGATGTGCCAAAATTTTCTCCAACTAAATAAGGACAAAACGGAGATAATTGTTTTTGGTGCAAAAAAAGAAAGGCTTAAAGTAACCCAACACCTTCACTCTCTGTCCCTGAAAACTTCAAACAAAGCCAGAAATCTTGGGGTCATTATGGATTCAGATTTAAATTTCGACAGTCACATCAAATCAGTAACAAAATCGGCCTACTATCACCTCAAAAACATAGCAAGATTAAGAGGACTCATGTCAGCTCAAGATTTAGAAAAACTTATACATGCCTTTATTAATAGTAGGCTAGATTATTGCAACGGTCTCCTTGCAGGTCTTCCAAAAAAAACTGTCAGGCAGCTACAGCTTGTTCAGAACGCTGTTGCTAGAGTTCTAACAAAGACCAAAAAATTTGAGCATATTACACCAATTCTTAAATCCTTACATTGGCTCCCTGTATGTCAGAGAATTGATTTTAAAATCCTGCTGCTCACCTATAAATCACTACATGGTTTAGGGCCAAAGTATATCACTGACATGCTTCCACTATATAAGCCTTCTAGACCGCTAAGATCTTCTGAAACCAATCTGCTAGTGATTCCCAGAGTAAATACAAAACATGGGAAAGCAGGATTTAGTTACTATGCAACAAATAGCTGGAATAAACTTCCTGAAGATTTAAGACTTGCCTCAACTTTGACCACTTTTAAAACAAGACTGAAAACTTTTATGTTTACTTTAGCTTTCAGCTAAATCTTAACTACATTGCACTTTTAACTTTTGCACTTTTTATAATGCATTTTTAATTTTGTTTTTCTTTTCTTTTAGTTCTTCTATTTTATTTCATTTTATTATTTCATTTATTGTATGACATGTTTTTATGTGAAGCACTTTGAGTCTGCCTCGTGTATGAAATGTGCTATATAAATAAAGTTGCCTTGCCTTGCCTTGCCTTGCCTTGCCTTGCCTTGCCTTGCCTAGGTACATGGATAGGACGGGTTTAGAGGGATATGGGCTAAACGCAGGCAGGTGGGGCTGGTGTAGATGGGGCACGTTGATTGTTGTGGGCAAGTTGGACTTCACGCTGTATGACTCTATGACACGAACACTATTCTACACACTCGGGACAATTCACAGATTTTTGGACCAAAACCAATTAGCCTACAAGCCTGCACATCATTGGAATGTGGGAGGCAACCGGAGCACCCATGCGGTCACAGGAAGAACATACAAACTCCGTACAGACAGCACCCACAGTCAGGATCAAACCCGGGTCTCTAGCGCTGGAAGGCAACAATTCTACCAGGGCGCCACATCTCTAAACTAAACATAACTAAAACTAAATACACACGATTCATCTGTTATATGTTTTGTAGTCCCAATATGTTTCGCTTAGTTTGGAAGTACAGCATAGAAACGGGCCTTTGCTCCTCCCAGTCCACGCTGACCATCAATCGCCCATTCACACAAGTTCTTTGTTATCCAGATTAGGGATGATCAGCCATGATCACATTGATGACAAGGGCCGATTGGCCTACTCCTGCACCTATTGTCTATTATCAGTGCTCATATGTCATATGTCAATTATATTAATGAGCAGAACAGAGGACAATTCCTAACTGGTCTTTAGCCACATGATAAATTATCTGACAATGTGAAGGGACTAACGTTATAGTCTTTCATCGTTAAAACATTTAAGACTTTCAACTATTGAATTTTACCTCTGACTGCAATAATAGATTTTCATTATTAAAATTCATCTGCTCCAGCACTGCATTAAATTTATGACTCTGCACCTCTGCCTGGGGTTTTGGAAGGGTGTTGAATGTTAGTAGAATAATGAATAAGATCAATGAGATCGTTTCTAAGCCAATTAATCTATAGCAGCCTTACAATATTCCTGCTTTGCTGCTGTTTGATCCTATAAAGGTTTTGAGTATTCTGTTCCGGTGGAGAAGATTTGTGGACTGATTCGACATGCGACGGATGCCATCTGAAATCTCCTAATTTGAGGAAGGACAATAGACAATAGACAATAGGCGCAGGAGTAGTCCATTCGGCACTTCGAACCAGCACCGCCATTCAATGTGATCATGGCTGATCATCCCCAATCAGTACCCCGTTCCTGCCTTCTCCCCATATCCCCTGACTCCGCTATTTTTAAGAGCCCTATCTAGCTCTCGATCCCTTCTCATCCTTCTAAATTCAAGAGTGTACAAGCCCAGCTGCTCCATTGTCTCAGCATATGACAGTCCCGCCATCCTGGGAATTAACCTCGTGAACCTACGCTGCACTCCCTCAATAGCAAGAATGTCCTTCCTCAAATTATGGGACCAAAACTGCACACAAAACATTAATGGACATTAATGCTATTGAGGGAGTGCAGCGTAGGTTCACCAGGTTAATTTCCGGGATGGCGGGACTGACAAATGATTTTAAAAATGGACCGACGGGGCTGATATTCACTGAAATTTAGAAGGATAAGAGAGGATCTTATAGAGACATATAAAATTCTTAAGGGATTGGACAGGCTAGATGCAAGAAACATTTCCCCAATGTTGGGGGAGTCCAGAACAAGGGGTCGCAGTTTAAGAATAAGGGGTAGGCCATTTAGGACTGAGATGAGGAAAATCTTTTTCAACCAGAGAGTTGTGAATCTGTGGAATTCTTTGACATACAGTCATAGAATGATACAGTGTGGAAACAGGCCATTCGGCCCAATTTGCCCACACCAGCCAACATGTCCCACATGCCGATGTTTGGTCCAAATCCCTCAAACCTGTCCTATCCATGTACTTAAACATTGGAATAGTCTCTGCCTCAACTACCTCCGCTGGCAGCTCGTTCCATACACCCACCACCCTTTGTGTGAGTAAGTTACCCCTCAGATTCCTATTCAATCTTTTCTCCTTCACCTTGAACCAATGTCCTCTGTTCATCGATTCCCCAACTCTGGGCAAGGGATGGTGTGCATCTACATGATTTATGCCTTTCATGATTTAATACACCTCTGTAAGATCACCCTTCATCCTCCTGCGCTCCAGGGAATAGAAACCCAACCTGCTCAACCCCTCCCCATACTGTAGCTCAGGCCCCCTAGTCCTGGCAACATCCTCGTAAATCTTCTCTGAACCCTTTCAAGCTTGACAATATCTTTCCAGTGTTTTCTATGTTTCCTATGTTTCTAGGAATAGGTGTCCCAAACGCAGTTGAAACTTACTGTATACTTTTCTTCCCCTGCTGATTGCATCTTATTGAACACGGCCCCCTTTGGGAGTTAGACTGCTGAATGCCAGGCTTTGTATTGCAAATGGCCAGATATGCCTTGTCGTGTAGACATATTACAGCTGGCATACAAATCTACTTACTCTTTCAATTCTGAACGCCACTATCTAAGTGATTGGATGACATGTGTAGTTTTTAGCGTGAGCTTCTGAATAACTGAACCGCCAGATGTCCACATTATAACTGGCAGAAAACATAGATCACCAATAACAGTTTAGCAGAAGCCTATCATTAGGGTTGCCAACTGTCCCGTATTAGCCGGGACATCCCGTATATTAGGCTAAATTGGTTTCTCCCGTAGGGGACCGCCCTTGCCCCATATTTGACTGCTACTACTCGGGTCGAGGGGACTGTCGGGGCGTAGTGCCGCGTCCAGCCCCGCCTCACCCGTCCCGACGTAGTGCAGCCCTTGGAGTGCAGCAGCAGCACCTCGCCCGTGGCCCCGTCGGTTGGCAGCCCGGCCAGCTTCGCTTACCGCCGACACCACCACCCCTCCTTCTCATGGCCGATCATCGGTTCATGAGCTAGATGGGGTGCCGGACTTTGCGCGCAACTTCACGCGGGCCAAAATCTCCTCAGCTGGCCCGCCGGCTGGGCTTTGTACGCAGTCCAGCACCCGGGCCAACTCATCATTCACCCAGCCACGGCCGAGTCGGTCAACGAATTGCCATCGGGAATTTGTCCCGTATTTTGACCTTTTGTCCCTTATTTGTGAGTGAGAAAGATGGCAACGCTACCTATCACTGCAATGCCCATCTTCTTACAACCTGTTACCAGTATATGAAAAGTTACCAGTAGGTGGCACTGTCTACCCAATTTAAAATCGCATAATTCTTTGTTAGAAGTGCTTTGGCAATCCTCGTAACATTCCAAAAAGCCCTTTCCATTCATCAAGCTGACTGCATTTTGTGTAAGTCATATTTCTACGTATTTAGTTATTACTTGTGCAGTTTTTAGTCATCCAAGGATATTTTGTAGTTTCAATTCTTCAGTTTAAAAGACTGCATTAAGTGTGAAATTATTTGAGTTGAGTTTAGTTTACTGTCACCTGTGCCGAGGTACAGTGAAAAGCTTTTGTTGCGCGCTAACCAGTCAGCGGAAAGACAATATATGATTACAATCGAACCATTCACAGTGTACAGATACAGGGTAAAGGGAATAATGTGAATGACATTTAGTGCAAGATAAATCCAGATCAGTCTCAGGGTCTCCAGTGAGGTAGTTAGTAGTTCAGCACTGCTCTCTAGTTGTGGTAGGATGGTTCAGTTGCTTGGAAACAGCTGGGGAAGAAACTGTCCCTGAATCTGGAGGTGTGCGTTTTCACACTTCTACACTTTTTGCCCGATGGGAGAGGGGAGAAGAGGGAGTGGCCAGGGTGCGACTCGTCCTTGATTATGCTGCTGGCCTTGCCGAGGCACCGTGAGGTACAAATGGAGTCAATGGAAGTGAGGTTGGTTTGTGTGATGGTCTGGGCTGCGTCCACAATTCTCTGCAATTTCTTGCGATCTCGGATGGAGCTGTTCCCAAACCGTGCTGTGATGCATCCCCATAAAATACTTTCTACGGCGTATTTGTGGAAGTTGGTGAGAGTTGTTGGGGACATGCCGAACTTCCTGCACCTTCTAAGGAAGTAGAGGCAAGTAGAGTCGTTAGGTAGTTCTATGGAAGTAGAGCAAGGACATGTCCAACCTCTGATGTGGTTTACAATAGCTATAGGCAGACGGTCTGAAGAAGGGTCCCGACCCGAAACGTCACCTATTCGTGTTCTCCAGAGACTCCACTATAAACCCACTGACTCCCACGGCTATCTTGACTACACTTCCTCCCACCCTGCTTCCTGTAAGGACTCCATCCCCTATTCCCAATTCCTCCGTCTATGCCGCATCTGCTCCCAGGATGAGGAGTTCCACACCAGGGCATCGCAAATATCCTAATTCTTCAGGGAACGGGGGTTCCCCTCCCCCACTATAGATGAGGCTCGCACCAGGGTCTCTTCCATACCCCGCAACACTGCTCTCTCTCCCCATCCCCTCACTCGCAACAAGGGCAGAGTCCCCCTGGTCGTCACCTTTCACCCCACTAGCCGGCACATACAACAAATAGTCCTCTGTCAGTTTCGCCACCTCCAACGTGACCCCACCACTCGCCACATCTTCCCATCTCCCCCCCGTCTACCTTCCGCAAAGACCGCTCCCTCCGTAACTCCCTTGTCAATTCTTCCCTTCCCTCCCACACCACCCCCTCCCCGGGCTACACCTGTCGCTTTACCTCCCCCCTCAACTCCATTCAAGGACCCAAGCAGTCGTTCCAGGTGCGACAGAGGTTCATCTGCACCTCCTCCAACCTCATCTATTGCATCCGCTGCTCTAGATGTCAGCTGATCTATATCGGTGAGACAAAGCGTAGGCTTGGCGATCGTTTCGCCGAACACCTCCGCTCGGTCCGCACTAACCAACCTGACCTCCCGGTGGCTCAGCACTTCAACTCCCCCTCCCATTCCGTATCCGACCTCTCTGTCCTGGGCCTCCTCCACAGCCAGAGTGAGCAACACCGGAAATTGGAGGAACAGCACCTCAAATTCCGCTTGGGGAGTCTGCATCCTGGTGGCATGAACATTGACTTCTCACAATTCTGTTAACCCTTGCTGTCTCCTCCCCTTCCTACCTCAGCCCTCGGGCTCCTCCTCCTTTTTCCTTTCTTCTCCCCGCCTCCCCCCACCCCCTATCAATCTGAAGAAGGGTTTCGGCCCGAAACGTTGCCTATCTCCTTCGCTCCATAGATGCTGCTGCACCCGCTGAGTTTCTCCAGCATTTTTGTGTACCTTCCATTTTCCAGCATCTGCAGTTCCTTCTTAAACATACTGCCTGACCCGTTGAGTTGCTCCAGCACTTTTTGGCCTTTTCAGTGAAATATCCCACATGAGGATAGGTTCCTCTAACTGCAGTAGTACGCAAGTCTAGATGTGGGGAAAGGTGTATTAAATGAGCAATAAAGAATATGTGTCGCGCAATTTAACTGCACCTGGCACCCGTGGCAACAAAGAAACCGTTAAACAAATAGAATTAGCACATTATAAATCTGCTGGTCAGGGAACTTGGCAATCAGGGGCTGCAGTTCATGAACAATCAAGGTGATGAATTTAAGCAAGGTGGGACAGAGAAATAATCTGAGGGGAAATATGTATTTTGATTAAAATAAATTCACATACCTTCCAAAGAAAGCAAAAATGTCTCCAGTTAAAGTTGGAATGAATATTGCCTCAAATTAAAGATGAGCAGTAAATAGATAGAAGTAAAGATGAGCAGTAAATAGATAACTAGAGGTTGAGGATTAACAGTTTACAGATGGAAATTTAAATAAATAAATGCAGTGGGGTGGCACGGTGGCGCCGAGGTAGGGTTGCTGAGACCCGGGATTGATCCTGACGACGCTTGCTGTCTGTACGGAGTCTGCACGTTCTCCATGCAGCCGCGTAGGTTTTCTCTGGGTGCCCCAAAGACGTACAGGTTTGTAGTTTCATTGGCTTCGGTAAAAATGTCTAAATTGTCCCTAGTGTGTAGGATTGCGTTAGTGTGCGGGGGTCGCTGGTCGGCGCGGACTCGGTGGGCCGAAGGGCCTGTTTCCGCACTGTAACTCTAAAGTCTAAAGGTAAACTATCTGCCAGGTCTGTAACAAAAGGGACCTTAACTAAAGAAGGTAGACCAAAAAGTTGGAGAATCTCAGCGTGTGAGGCAGCATCTATGGAGCTGGCGACGTTTCGGGTCGAGACCCTTCTTCAGACTGATGTCGGGGGGGTGGGATAAAGAAAGGAAGAGGCGAAGACAGTGGGCTGTGGGAGAGCTGGGAAGGGGAGGGGAAGGAGGGAGAGTGCAAGGACTACCTGAAATTGGAGAAGTCGATGTTCATACCGCTGGGGTGCAGACGACCCAAGCGAAATATGAGGTGCTGTCCCTGCAATTTGCAGTGGGACACTCTGGCCATGGTGGAGGCCCAGGACAGAAAGATCAGATTCGGAATGGGAGGGGGAGTTGAATGCTGAGCCACCGGGAGATCAGGTTGGTTATTGAGAACTGAGTGGAAGTGTTGGGCGAAGCGATCGCCAAGCCTGCACTTGGTCTCACCGATGTAGAGCAGTTGACACCTGGAACAGCGGATGCAGTAGATGAGGTTGGAGGAGGTGCAGGTGAACCTCTGCCTCACCTGGAAAGACTGCTTGGGTCCTTGGATGGAGTCGAGGGGGATGGTAAAGCGACAGGTGTAGCATTTCCTGCGGTTGCAAGGAAAAGTACCAGGGTGGTTTAGGTGGGAAGGGATGAATTGACCAAGGATCAACTAAAGGAAAGATGGCACATATGGGGAGGAAAGAAAGAACAACTCTATAATAGCGCAAACAAAACAAACAGTTACCTTAATCCATGCTAAAGAAAATCAGGAAACCAATGGAGATGAATGAATTAAACCAACCATCTTACTTCCCTTGGTGATTCAAGTCATGCGGTTCATTAGCCTGTGAAATATTCTAAATGGATTGAGTGGAAAATCAATTAGAGTAAGTGAGCTGGATATATTTCTGGTGGCTACGGTTGGTGGAACAAATGAGGAATAGACACTGGGGTATCAGGACAGTCTGCCTGATGTCGACATAAGTAGATCAGAGCCACACAAGGATTGACTGTAACCTTCCAGAGGACCTTACAGAAGGAACAAAGTGGCCTCACTGAAAATAAAGTGCTTCCCTTTATTCCCATTGGTATTGGTTTACTAGTGTTACACGTATCAAGATGCTGTGGTCCAGGTGAACCGAACGCGAGGTGTTGATGAGGTGGGAGGAAGGACCTCCTACTGCTTCATCATCATCGATCACTCGGTCGGGGGATGGTTGTCCCCCTGGTGGGTCTTGAGATGGCTGAAGAGGCCGATCCTGGAGCCACAGACTCGTTGCGTCCCTCCATGCGGATGCCAGCGTCAGACAGCCACCACACAGGCCTTGTGACAGGGAGAGATCTTGGTCCAACGCAATGGAGTTGAAACAAGGAACTGCAGATGCTGGTTTTCTAAAAAAAGTCACAATGTGCCGGAGTAACTCAGCGGGTCAGGCAGCATCTCTGGAGGACGTGGATGGGCGACAGTTGGCTAGTCCCTCCTTGCCATAGTCTTCTTCCACCTTCTCAGCCATTGTGGTCTCCACCCTCCATCTACCAACCTCCGACTGTTTCATCATTGACGTCTCCATCTTGGGCCGCGGTTTGTTAGGAACTTTCACCTCGACCTGCCCGCCATGGCTGGTCCTCTCAGGAACGTAGCTCCATAGGGCTTTAGATCTCAAGATCTTAGGGGCAAGCAACCTTCTCCGCCTCCACAGGGTCCTATCCCTACAGCCACCTGGCCATTAAACACTACAACCTCCATTAAGCTTTGAACTACTTAGACTATTATTGTTATTATTAGACAGACATAGACAATAGACATAGAAAATAGGTGCAGGAGTAGGCCATTTGGCCCTCCGAGCCAGCACCGCCATTCAATATGATCATGGCTGATCATCCCCAATCAGTACCCTGTTCCTGCCTTCTCCCCATATCCCCTGACTCCGCTATCTTTAAGAGCCCTATCTACCTCTCTCTTGAAAGCATCCAGAGAACCGGCCCCCACCGCCCTCTGAGGCAGAGAATTCCACAGACTCACAACTCTCTGTGTGAAAAAATGTTTCCTCGTCTCCGTTCTAAATGGCTTACCCCTTATTCTTAAACTGTGGCCCGTGGTTCTGGACTCCCCCAACATCGGGAACATGTTTCCTGCCTCTAGCGTGTCCAAACCCTTAATCATTTTATATGTTTCAATAAGATCCCATCTCATCCTTCTAAATTCCAAAGTATACAAGCCCAGCCGCTCCATTCTCTCAGCAAACGACAATCCCGCCATCCCGGGAATTAACACGCACTGAACATTCTTTCTCGTTTATTGTATTGTTTACAGTGTACTATGTTCACATATTCTGCTGTGTTGCTGGAAGTAAGAATTTCATTGTTGTACTATCTGGGACATTTGACAATAAAACACTCTTGACTTGACTCTTGAGTTTTGAACCTCCAGAGACGACGTGCCACTTACTACTGCACCAGTCGCTGTATATGGACCGGACAGTTTTCTCTCTGGGAATCCCAACAGATTCAACGTTGTTTCCGAATGAAAGGTTTAAGAGCAAGGGTGGGAATTTTGCCGGGGGTGTTTCGGGTCGGGACCCTTCTACGGACTCGTGAAGGAGGGTCTCGACTCGCAACATCGCCCATCCACGTCCTCCAGAGATGCTGCCTGACCCGCTGAGTTACTCCGGCACATTGTACCTTTTTCTTTTAGAAAACCAGCATCTGCAGTTCCTTGTTTCAACAAAGGCATGGCTGATGGACACAGGGGAAGATGAGCTGAGGAATCCAACCAGAATATTAAATATTAACTGAAAGGGATAAGATGGACAGGGGAGATATAAATATGGAATGATAAGCATGATACACCATGAGCAATTATAAAAACAAACCAGTGTGGGAGCATTTTAGGGCAGCAATGTGCAGTGTGGAATGGCAAACAAGGCAAATAAACACAATTAGATGTTGTCGTACAGCTACAGGAGGCACAGAGCATAGAACAGTGCAGGAAGGAACTGCAGATGCTGGTAAAAATTGTCCCTGGTGGGTGTAGGATGGTGTTAATGCGTGGGGATCGTTAGTCGGCGCGGATCCAGTGGGCCGAAGGGCCTGTTTCCGCTCTGCATCTATAAACTAAACTAAATGAACTGCAGATGCTGGTTTACACCGAAGATAGCCACAAAATGCTGGAGTAACTCAGCGGGACAGGCAGCATCTCTGGAGGGAAGGAATGGGTGGCGTTTTGGGTCGAGACCCTTCCTCAGACTGTGGGTCAGGTGAGAGCTTTCGAAAAAGTCTAAAGTGGGTAGAAGGCCATCCGGGGGAGGCCAAGAGGAGGGGGACCTGTGGAGATGGGAGAAGGGGTCATCACTGGATGGCGAGGATTCCTTCCCATAGAAAAAGGCACGGAGGCGTAGGAGATATGAATATTGACTTCTCCAACTTCAAGTAACCCTTGCTTTCCCTCTCTCCCCTACCCTCCCCCACCCTAGTCCTCCGATTAGTTTCACTGTCCTCCTGAATAAACTTTACTGATAGTATGCCTCGTTGTCACCTTCCCCTCAGCTAACAATGATCCAGTCTACATTTTCCTTTGTGGCTTCGTCCCCTTTGATGTCTCGTTTTCACATCATACCCTTCCATATCTCTGTGTCTCCCTCTCCCCCCTACCCTCAGCCTGAAGAAGGGTCTCGACCCGAAACATCACCCATTCCTTCTACCCAGAGATGCTGCCTGACCCGCTGAGTTACTCCAGCATTTTGTGTCTATCTTAATGGGCCTGTCCCACTGCCGGCACCCGTCATAGGTCGATGCAGGTCGCCGTAAATTTTCAACATGTTGAAAA
Source organism: Amblyraja radiata (assembly GCF_010909765.2). Classification (NCBI taxonomy): domain Eukaryota; kingdom Metazoa; phylum Chordata; class Chondrichthyes; order Rajiformes; family Rajidae; genus Amblyraja; species Amblyraja radiata. The sequence goes on along the minus strand of NC_045983.1, from coordinate 28,349,823 downwards.
TCCAGCGGCGACCAGAAAGACGCTACGACTCTTTGGACGGCTGAGGAGACATCTCACGACCATACAGGCGACATGTCACGGGGTGAAGCCTGTACGGTCGTGAGTAGTCGCCCAAAGAGTCGTACCTTGTTCTGGTCGCCGCTGGATTTTTCAACGTGTTGAAAATTTTCGGCAACCTGCACCGACCTACGATGGGTGCTAGTAGTCGCCGAAAAAGTTGCGCAAGTGGGACAGGCCCATATGTCTGGTTACTGTCAGGTTGTAGCAAATGAAATCACTGCAGAGCTATGGGACCCTTCAATAGAGAGCTGTGGGATTCACACCCCCCCAAAGTCACAATTTTTCTTCAGGTCAATCACAATTCCCAATTCATGTGTTTAATTTATGTCCCACACATGTTTGTTTTTAGATGTATTTAATAGTTAATGAATAGATTTGAATGTAAATGTTTTATTCATAGGTTGATTTTTTGGATGGTTGGTGCTTAAAAAAAATCTCCAACAATTTAGCATATATACCTCGATAAAATATTCAGCCTCTAAATAACATTCCACCACCAGCTTTTATTATTTATAAGTCAAATATTTTATTCATCCCTGCTAAAACACACCAAATGCACTAATCTTACAAAAAGTCTGACCCCGATTTTCGACATGATGTAACAAATAGTGTAATGTGCTGAGGAATGATTTTTCTTTCAATGGGCCTGGACTATATGTTGAATGAAATGTTCTGATTTAACCCTTCCTGGCTAGATCTAAAGCAAAGGGCGCACGGTGGCGCAGCGGTAGAGTTGCTGCCTTCCAACGCCAGAGACCCGGGTTCGATCCTGCCTACGGGCGCTTGTCTGTAGAGTTTGTACGTTCTCCCCGTGGGTTTTCTCCGAGATCTCCAGTTTCCTCCCACACTCCAATGGCGTGCAGGTTTGTGGGTTGATTGGCTTGGTATAAACGTTAAATTGTCCCTGGTGTGTGTCGGATAGTGTTAATGTGCGGGGATCGCTGGTGGGTGCGGACGCAGTGGGCGAAAGGGCCTGTTTCTGCGCTGTATCTCCCAACTAAAGTAAACTGAACAAAACAATGAAGGAAGAAACGTAGAATAATCCAGCTGAAGAACAGGCCATTCAGCCCACAACGACTGTGCTGAACATGATGCCAAGATGGGTAATCACATCTGCCTATACATGGTTCAAATCCCTCCATTCCGTGCACATATCTAAAAGCCTCGTAGATGTTGCTATCGTGTGTTGTCCCATCGCCAGCCCTGCCAGCCCGTTCCAGGCACCCACCGCTCTCTTGTTCTTAATTCTTGTTCTGCATATCTCCTTTAAACTTTGCCCGTCTCACCAGAGAGTTATGCCCCTGTCCCACTTAGGAAACCTGAACGGAAACCTCTGGAGACTTTGCGCCCCACCCAAGGTTTCCGTGCGGTTCCTGGAGGTTTTTGTCAGTCTCCCTAATGGTTGAAAGTGGTTTCCGCTCCTTCTATGCTTGGTTAGACCTATGGTTAGACCTTCCACTACCTGCAACCTCCGGCAACCACCTTCAACTAGCATCGCAACCGGCTTAGACTAAAAATTACCGATTTTTAAAACGGCAACCTATTTTTAGTCGCGGCCAGTTTTTAATTTTTTGAAATAATCGCCGGAACATAGAAGAAGCGGAAACCACTTTCGACCATTAGGGAGACTGACAAAAACCTCCAGGAACCTCCGGGAACCGCACGGAAACCTTGCAAAGTCTCCAGAGGTTTCCGTTCAGGTTTCCTAAGTGGGCATTATGCTTCACCCAGTCTTTGACATTTCCACGCTGGGAAAAAGCTCTGCCTACTCATAATTTTGAATCTGGGTCAGCACATGGTCATAGAGTCATAGTCATAGAGAGATAGAGTGTGGAAACAGGCCCTTTGGCCCAACTTGCCCACACCGGCCAACATGTCCCAGCTACACTAGTCCCACCTGCGTGCGTTTGGTCCATATCCCTCCAAACCTCCCCTATCCATGTGCCTGTCTAACTGTTTCTTAAACGTTGCGATAGTCTCAGCCTCAACTACCTCCTCCGGCAGCTAGTTCCTATTAAATCTTCCCCCCGTCACCTTGAAGCTATGACCTCTCGTCCTCGATTCACCTACTCTGGGCAAGAGACCCTGTGCATCTACCCGATCTATTCCTCTCATGACTTTATACAGCTCTATAAGATCACCCCTCTTTTTTTCGGACTGGTTGTAGTGGGGGGGGGGGGGGGGGGGGGGGGGGGGGGGCCTTAGATGGGAGTTCTGTGCTTTCGCCTCATTCCGATGGGGAGTTCTGTGAGGCCATCTCTGACTGCTCCCCTTCTGGTCCCCTGCTCTTCGCCACACAGTCAGAGAGGGTCAGTGACAAAGGGCGGACTGCAATAAGCAAACTGAGCTGGGCTGAGACAATGCAAGAGCAAGTTTGCTGATGATATGAAAGTGGGTGCTTTAGCAGATAGAGAATATGGCAGCAGAATCTTGATCGATTGGCCTGGTGGGCTGAGGAATGGTTGATGGAATTTCGTAGAGTGAAATGTGAGGTGTAGCATTTTGGGACGTATAACATGGCCAGGACTATTCCTTGGAGCGCAGGAGGACAAGGGGTGATCTTATTGAGGTGCATAAAATCACGAGAGGAATAGATCGGGTAGATGCACAGAGTCGCTTGCCCAGAGTAGGGGACCAGAAGGCATAGGTTTAAGGTGAAGGGGAAACGGTTTAATATGAATCTGAGGGGTAAACCTTTTCACACAAAGGGTGGTGGGTGTATGGAACGAGCTGCCAGAGGAGGTAGTTGAGGCAGGGACTATCCCAAAATTTAAGAAACAGTTAGACAGGTACATGGATAGGACAGGTTTGGAGGAATATGGACCAAACCTGGGCAGGTGGGACTAGTGTAGCTGGGACACGTTGGCCGGTGTGGGCAAGTTGGGCCGAGCGGCCTGTTTCCACACTGTATCATCCTATGACTCTAATGACATGAAAGAGGAAAAATGTCTTGAGATTAGATTTTCAGCTTGGTTTCAAACAGGGTGCAGAGGCCACAGTTTGGTATAATCAAACCAAGCAAGCAGTCACCACAGGAATTGGAATCAGCTCCGAGTTGCAATGGCTGCAGAAATATATTCACACCAAGGTTGCGTTAATTGTAATGCATGGTTTACTGTTACCAGACCCCCAGGAATAGACCGACTGACAGAACTCAGGTATATTATTTCCTGAATCAGCTGAAAATGTTTAACCTTGTCAAGTTTATTGCAAAGGTGTGTAGATATGTGCGCGCTGTTGTCTGCGGACGTTGGAAATATTATCAGAGAGACTGCATCAAATTACACCAGCCCAGACGATTTATTAATGTCAAACTCAAACATTGGAGGAATGCAATATTAAGTCAATCTCAAAACATATCTGGATTGCAGCAGTAGAATGTTGTGCTGCTAATGGAACAACTGAATGTAATATGTGCCGCTGACATTACTTGATTACTCAAAGAATAAAATCATGCCTCCTGAAGATTTTCAGCCGTGCAAAACATATCGTGCATCAAAAATGATATTCATTAAAAATTGCATTGTTGGAGTGGCTTCTGAATTAAACATTTTCATATCTTTGATCGCGTTTGTGTTGATACACGTTTTCTGGCCAAAAAGAGAATGTCAGATTTTAATTTGAATGCCATCATTTTTGTTGGAACCTCGGCAATCTGATGCAGAGAGGAGTTGTCCCACGAGGTGTTAATCAGCGCAGACGAGGAATGGGTTGTACTGCTTCATTATTCACTGTGTGGACACATGCCTGCTGGTTCTCCCATCACTCGTTTTGCAGCACAACAACAACTGACACCTCTGGACCACCTTTAGCACTGCGCAATATTCCCAAGGTGTTTTGCTTTAAGGGCCTGTCCCACCTGGGCGGCATTTGCACGCCATTTACGCGACATCATTTACGCGTCACGACGCAAGACACGTGGTGATGTAGGCAGTGAGGCGTGGTCGCGCTCGGCACCAATGGATTTTGGGATGTACAAAATCTTCGCGCCCCACCTGACGCCCAAGTGGAACATGCCCTTTAGTTTACTTCAGAGATACAGCACGGAAACAGGCCCTCCCGTCCATCGAGTCCGCGCAGACCAGTGATCACCCCGTGCACTTACATAGATACATAGATGCAGGATTAGGCCATTTGGCCCTTTGAGCCAGCACCACCATTCAATGTGATCATGGCTGATCATTCACAATCAGTACCCCCTTCCTCCCCATATCCCTTGATTCCGCTAGCCCCTAGAGCTCTAACTCTGTTTTGAATGCATCCAGTGAATCGGCCTCCACTGCCTCCTAAGGCAGAGAATTCCACTGTTCCATCGTCAGGCTGCAAAGATCACTGGATACGATACGACTTTAATTCATCCTCGGAGGGAATTTGGTTTGCTGACAGTCGCAAACACACAAGGTACACGAAAACTTGAAATTACAAGTGAAAACAAAAATAAAAAGACAAGCGACTGTTGGCTGGCTGCCGTATGCACAGTGCCTTCACTGGAACAAAATGAACAAACAAACAAACACTGGTTTATCCCCAGGGCAGAGGATTCTAAACTTGAGTGCCCCCATCCCCCTTTGTTCCCCCTCATGGTGGTCCCCCCACGCTGGGTCCCCATTGTCTCCCCCCCCCCCTCCCCACCCCACGCCCATTGACCGCGAGGCCCCACTGTCGCCGAGGCTCACTTCACCGCCACCGCTGAGGCTCCTTCGGCCCGGACAAGTCTCGCCGCAGTCCCCTAGGAGTAGGTATGTTGCAAAGCCTACCTGAAGCGTCGCTGAAAATCTGTCGCTGCGGGTGTGCGCGATTTTGGCGCCGTTTAGAGGGGGGCGGGTTTAAAACGCGATTTTCTCTAGGCTGTTCAAATCGAAGATGTTCAGCCTAGTTAATTATTAACGAAAAATCGCTGGAAGACCCCGTCGCAAAAGCTATTATTAGTTTTAAAGGCCTCGTATAATAGTTATAGTAGTTTAAAAATCAATCTCTAAACCCGCGACCACCGGCAGCTGTCAGGGTCGCATAGAGCAAATAATAGAAGGTAGGCTGCTTATTTTTACATTAAAAAATGGCTTCTTAAGATCCCTTTATACAAAGTTTAATATTGCGAGTAGCTCATTTTGGGCCCATTGTATCCCGCAGTATTTATCTGGGTATTTGGGGCACAAATCTAGCGCAATGTGAACGTTCTAAACCAGCACGTTCACAGGAACCCACTAGAAAGCTGATTTAAAATGGACTTTAATTTACAGCAATTAAACACTAAATTCCTTCCATTTGGCCTATAAATTAATGTAAATGAGATTTAAAAATCATGTTTTATTGTGAATTATTTATGAATATTATTTGGACATTTAGGCTATTTAAAAATGTTAATCATTTATTAAGAAATGGATAGATGTTTAGATCTAGTAATTGAAGTTTGAAATTAGCTACACTTGGGTAACTAACTAATTATATGCTTTAATTTCAGGTCATCCAAGTAAGATTATTTTATATTTGTTTCAGAATGGTTCAATCTACGATAACTGAAAATTTCATTCAGTTCTCTTAATTTTTAAGAAGGTTATGGGCTTTTGACTGCACACGATCACAGCTTTTTTGTTATGTCCATAGAAAATCAATAGGGAACAAGATGCTAATTTCCGAGTATGAAAATGGCCATAACTTTTTAAATACTTGAGATATGAAAGTGAATTAGGTGTCAAATTAAACTTATTTTTATGCTTTATCTGATGGGATAAATTGCAGACTTGATTTTTTAAATCTCAAAATTTTGTAACATTGCTACTAGGAGACGTGTGGGGGCGAGTCAGACCTACCGGGGCGCGTTTCTGTCAGCGCCGCGGTTGTTTGGCAGGTGGATCGGGTACGACAACCTTGTCCCTTAATTGGGGTGGCACGGTGGCGCAGCGTTGGAGCTGCCGCCTTTTACAGCGCCAGAGACCCGGGTTCGATCCTGACTGCGGGTGCTTGTCCATATGGAGTGGGTACGTCCCCCCCCCCGTGTTACCGCATTGTATCCCTAAACTAAACTAAAATCATCCCACCACCCCGACGTGTGTCACAGACGTCGCCAGCGGCGAGCTGCTCACAAAGTTGGACCTGGTGGTCTTGCAACAGCACGGTTATTACAGGTCAGCTGTTGTGATCACTATGTTGAATAAACAGACAGCTCATATTCTGTGTGTATGCTGCTCTGTGCCAAATTGTCGCTGGTGAACTGCGATCTCAGGACTACCTCTCCAGCATATTAATCTCCGCTACTTTTCTTGCTGCCTCACCACAACATAAATCTGGACGAGGCTTTAATTAGTGCAGCGCTGCACTTAATCTTTCCAGCTGCGCTATTCTCATGGGCTTCTACGGCTCCCCCTGAACAAACTGAATGGAAAATCGCTGTTCCTCTTTAGAAAAACGAGCAAAAGATCTTGCCCGAGGTGATGCATCTTCATTCCCTGGTCTTGCTTAATTCCCATAGTGACACCGAGCAGGTCACCCAAGTCTAATAGCAATTTAATTCTGCACGAGTTTTCAGAAGCACAGAACAGCAGCTCTGGGCCATTCTACATTTCACTTGGTTCTGAAACAATCTCAGCACCTTGGCTTGTGCGAAAATATAAGATGGAAACAGGCCCTTCGGCCCACCGAGTCCACTCTGACTATGCACTATCCAACAAGCACTAGGGACAATTTACAATTTTACTGAAGCCAATTAACCTGCAAACCTGTACGTCTTCAGAGTGTGGGAGGAAACTCCAGGAGAAAACCCCACCTGGTCACGGGGAGAACGTGCAAACTCCATACAGACAGCAACTCCGTAGTCGGGATCAAACCCGGGTCTCCTGCGCTCTACCACTGCACCACCTTGCCGCCTGTATGGAATCTGTGAAAAGAGACATTGAGTCTTCTCAGGTCCCCTTCGGTCGTGGCTGACCATGGATGTCTCCAGGGTGCTATTCCCTATACGGAGGACCCCTGTGCGTGACTTTGTTTACCGTGGGGAGACTGGTGCACGGACATCCACCCCACGATCCTTGACAGATCTGGGTCAGGATCCAGTGGCATGGAGTCCTAGACGACCGGAGACCCTTTTCAGCTGCAGCCGTCATCCGCTTTCCCAGCCGTTGTGACGCTCCACTAAGGTCAGCCATCGCCCTCCGCCTGTTCCGCCGTTGAGGTCTTGGTTGGATTGCTCTTTGTCAGAGGCCTCCCCCTCGACCTTACCGCCATGGGTGGCCCTACCAGGAGCATAGCTCCAGACGGCATCGCTCTCAGGATCTCAGGTCCACACAAGCTTCTCCACCACGACAAGGTGACAATCCACGGAGAAGTGTAGAGTAAATGCTTCATAACTATAGAGAACTAGTGGATCTGTAAACAATTAGAAGGCAAGCAGTTTCCAGGCCTGCAGTGGGTGTGGAGTTGGGGATGGGCTGAATGTGAAAACAAGGAAGTCTTGCTCAGATCACACATGACTTTGATGAGGCTCCACACAGTTGAGACTTAATATACAGCTTTGGCCTCTATAATTTTGGACTGATGTGAAGAGAAATTTCTTAATACAGGTGGATGTAAATCTTTGGAATTCTTCATCTCAAAAGGCTGTTGTTGGTCAGTTGTTGAGTTTAGTCTAGGTTTGATATTTGGAAATGAGAGCATATGGGGACCAGGGAGGAAAATGGTCAATGGATGAAGGTCAACAGTGATCTAATTTAATGAATGAATGAACGAATGAATGAATGAATGAATGAATGAATGAATGAATGAATGAATGAATGAATGAATGAATGAATGAATGAATACTAAACATACAATAACAAGCAGGGTTGAACACGGATTCCAGATTATAATGTTACTTCAATGAAGCCTACGTGCGAGACCTCAAGGTGCATGGGCAGTTGCTCAAAAGGACAATGGAGGAGGAATGGAACGAATATACACTATGATATCTTCAAATAAACGGGGGCTCTTTTTGGTTAACAGTACGTTCACCTGTGTGTTAAGATGGAACTAGAGCATGAGGTACAGAATGGCAAGGCTGAGGTGGAGTCAGCTTAGCACCATAGAGTTGCTGCCTTACAGCGCCAGAGACCCGGGTACGATCCTGACTATCCTATGAAGCAGCGTAGTCTGCAGGCATCGATTGGGCTCAGACGGCAGATCCCGAGCACCCTAACGCTTCCCTGGGGGTGCAGAGGTAGAGTTGCTGCCTTACAGCGCCAGAGACCCAGGTCCGATCCCGACCACGGGTGCTGTCTGTACGGAGTTTGTACGTTCTCCCCGTGACCGCGTGGGTTTTCTCCGCGATCTTCGGTTTCCTCCCACACTCCAAAGACGCACAAGATTGTAGGTTAATTGGCTTCGGTAAAACTGTACATGGTCCCTAGTGTGTGTAGGATAGTGTTAGTGTGTGGGGATCGCTAGGTTGGCGCGGACTTGGTCGGCAATGGGCCTGTTTCCACGCTCTATCTGTAAACTAAACTAAACTAAACACTGGCTTCCACCATTGTCCATTTGTCCTGTATGCTGCAAGATTGTCACTAAGATGGCATCAGGTACACATCTTCTTTTAGCTTAGTTTGGTTCATTATCACGTGGACCAAGGTGCAGTGAAACGCTCGTTGTTGCGGCAAACAGGTCAACGGAAAGACAATGCATGATGACAATCGAGTCATCCACAGTGTACAGATACAGGATAAAGGGAATAATGTTTGGTGTAAGATAAAGTCCAGTAAGGTCCGTTCATATCAGGTCAGATCACATTTGCTGGTAATATGTTGCTATAAATCATCTGAAAGTGATATAGGACATAAATTAAGTTCTAGTCTTTCTCCTTTAGGTGCAGAGATTAGGCATTATTTAAAAAAATATAGCAGTGTGAGGCGGAGAATGACATCATTAACCCTGTTTACCAAAGTGAGAGAATCCAACAGAAAGATTTAAGAAAGAACTGCAGATGCTGGAAAAATCGAAGGTAGATAAAAATGCTGGAGAAACTCAGCGGGTGAGGCAGCATATATGGAGCGAAGGAATAGATGACGTTTCGGGTGGAGACCCTTCTTCAGATAGTTTTGGAGATACAGCACGGAAACAGGTCCTTCTTCCCACCATGTCCGCGCCAATCAGCAATCACCCTGTACATAAACGCTATCCTACACATACTGGGGACAATTTTTCGAATTATACCAAGCCAATTAACCTACAAACCTGTACATCTTTGGAGTGTGGGAGACCCACGCAGGTCACAGGGAGAACATACAAACTCCGTACAGACAGCACAGACAGGATTGAGCCCGAGTCTCTGATGCTGTCAGCAACTCTACCGCTGCGCCTCCGTGCCACCCGCATGATGTGATCAGTACTAACTAAATCAATGTCTTCTTCTGAAAGGAGTATATTTTAATATCTGCTTGGAAATGAAAATGAATAGGAATTAAGTTTAAACAGCTGGGAAGTTATTGTGTAGGTTCTGCTAATGCTGGCTTACACTGAAAGATGCCGTGAATCTGTGGAATTCATTGTCACAATTGTCATTCAAGGCCGCAGAGGCCAAGTCAATGGATATTTTTTAAGGCAGAGATAGATAGATTCTTGATTAGTGCGGGTGTTATGGAGAGAAGGCAGGAGAATGGGCTTAGGAGGGAGAGATAGATCAGCCATGATTGAATGGCGGAGTAGACTTGATGTGCCGAATGACCTAATTCTGCTCCTATTTCTTATGAACCTATAGACACAAAATGCTGGAGTAACTCAGTGGGTCAGACAGCATCTCTGGAGAGAAGGAATGGGTGGTGTTTCGGGGTTGAGACCCTCCTTCGGACTGAGAGTCGGGGGGCAGGGAAGCTAGAGGTATGAAAAGGTACCGAACAGATTGTGCTGCTCCCCCTAAATGCCGTAGAAGCTGCCAACTGGAGGTGTGTGCGAACAGGCTAATGATCAATCGTCTGCTGCCCTGCAAGATGAATAAAAATAATTCCCCATCCTCCACCCCACACCTCAGGCAGATGGTCTGGTACAGAGTGGGAACTTGCAGCGTGAGGAGCCATGGACATAAGTCAACCCACTGTCATTCTCGTGCCTGAGATTTAGTAAATTGCTAAGTAGCTGTCGAACTTGAGAAAGTAAAAAAAAAAACAAGGAATACAACATTTTTGTAAATTAGCTCAATAACACACGGCACGGTGGCGCAGCAGTAGAGTTGCTGCCTTACAGCGCTAGAGACCCGGGCTCGATCCTAACTACAGGTTCTGTCTGTACAGAGTTTGTACATTCTCCCAGTGACCTGCGTGGGTTTTCACCGGGTGCTCTGGTTTCCTCCCACACTTAGCAGGTTTGTTGGCTAATCGCCTTTGGTAATTGTAAAATGCCCCCTCGTGTGTAGGATAGTGCTAGTGTGTAGGGATCGCTGGTTAGCATGGACTCGGTGGGCCGAAGGGCCTGTTTCTGCACTGTATCTCTAAACAAAACTTCTTGAACTCAACACTTCCATACCTTTTTTTCCCCTCTCCCGTCGGGCAAAAGATATAGAAGTGTAAAAACGATTTAGGGACAGTTTCTTCCCAGCAGCTGAACTGGCAACTGAATCATCCTACCGAAACCAGAGAGCAGTCCTGAACTACTATCTACCTCATCGGGGACCCTCGGACTATCTGTGATCGGACTTTACTTGCTTTACCTTGCGCTAAACATTGTTCCCTTATCATGTCTTTGTACACTGTGAATGGTTTGATTGTAATCATATATTGTCTTTCCGCTGACTGGTTAGCACGCAACAAAAGCTTTTCACTGTACCTCGGCACATGAGACAATAAACTAAACTGATTAACTGTTAATAAAGAAAAGTGATGAAAATGACAAAGAATGTAACACCTTCGGGAATTGGCTCGATCACGGAGGTTGCTTGGATGGAAGATAAAATGAATTGAGTATGAAAATGGTGGTAGCATTGTGATCCTGCGCCCCCTCCAGAATCACGTGGCCCTCCAAATAAATGGGGCTGGGTGCGGCAAAGGATATCTATCAATTGCAGAAAGGTGGAAGAACATATGTACAAGGAAGTCTGAATACATAGAAAACATAGAAAATAGGTGCAGGAGTAGGCTATTCGGCCTTTTCGAGCCCGCACCACCATTCAATATGATCCTGGCTGATCATCCAAAATCAGTACCCCTTTCCTGCTTTCTCCCCATATCCCTTGATTCCGTAAAGGGGCTGTCCCACTGTACGAGCTAATTCAAGAGCTCTCCCGAGTTTAAAAAAAAATCAAACTCGTGGTGAGCTTGTCGGAGCTCAGGAAGTCTCTTAGCGGCTCGTAACGCTAACGGCAGGTACTCAGGAAACGCGGTAAGCTCGGGAAGACTCATGAAGATTTTTCAACATGTTGAAAAATGTCCACGAGAGCCCCAAGTATCTACGAGCGGCTATTACCGTAATTCTCCGAGTTCATATCAGGGGAAACTCGGGAGAACTCTTGAATTAGCTCGTACGGTGGGACAGCCCCTTTAGCCCAAAGAGCTTTATCTACTTCTCTCTTTATCTACTACAACATAGAAACTTATTTTTAATTTTGATTTTATCTTGAAAGATGACCTCAATTTTCACAATGTAATCATGTAAAAGTAAAGCATTACAGTGGTGTTAGATAAATGAAATCATAATAATATTGAGTTTACTTTATTGTCACGTGTACCGAGGTACAGTGGAAAGCTTCCGTTGCGTGCTAACCAGTCAGCGGAATGACAGTACATGATTACAATCGGGCCATCCACATAATACAGATACATCATAAAGAGAGTAACATGAATAACGTTTAGCTCAGGATAATGCCAGTAAAGTTCGAGCAAAAATAGTCTGAGGGTCTCCAATGAGGTAGTTAGTAGTTCAGGACTGCTCTCTAGTTGTAGGTTGGATAGTTCAGTTGCCTGACAACAGCTGGGAAGAAACTGTCCCCGAATCTGAAAATATCACTACTTTTCAACTCTAATGAAGTTCCATGCTCCGTGAAACCTGATAATTACCATTATTTGTATGTTATAAAATATGTATTGTTAGTTCAGTATCATGAATTTTAAGTTTGTGAGAAAGCATGAATTTTCATAATGGTATCTTCAACATGTTAAATAAACATTTTGCCTTGCATTTTCATGCACCATTTTAACCTGCTCAAATACTTTCAGCTTGCGGGAGTGCTTATACAAGATGGGTGGCATGGTGGCATAGCAGTAGAGGTACTGCCTTACAGCACCAGAGACCCGGGTTCAATCCTGACTACAGGTGCTCGGCTGTATGGAGTTTGTACGTTTGTACGTTCTCCCCGCGACCGTGTGGGTTTTCTCCGAGGTCTTCGGTTTCCACCCACACTCCAAAGACGTGCGGGGTTGCCGGTTAATTGGCTTGGTCTAAAATGGAAAATTGCCCCCAGTGTGTGTAGGTTAGCGTGAATGTACGGGGTGATCGCTGGTCGGCGCCGACTCGGTGGGCCGAAGAGCCCGTTTCCGCACTGTATCTCTAAACTGAACGAAATAAGTTAAATCTGTTTGCAAAATTGGCAATAGTAGCATGATAAAGCGAAGATTAAGGATCATAAAGCAAAGTGTGTGTTTTATGGCTCAGTTGCCATGGGAACGCGACTGTTTTGGCATTGTGTATGTCTACAGGTTTGATAGAAACATGCACGTTATTAGCTGTGCGTGTTAAAAACAACAGTTGGCTGGTACTGCTGCTTGGTTGAGGGTCAGGAGAAAAATAATAGCTTTCCCCATCCTGAAGAGTTGAAGAAATAAGTGAAGGAAAAATAAAGATGTCAGAAGTATTCAATTTGGTGAAGAATCTTGGAAGAGGTATTTTTTTTAAATTGGAATGTGACACAAAATGCTGGAGCAACTCAATGGATGAGGCAGCATCGCTGGAGAAAAGGGATAGGTGACGTTTTGGGTTGAGACCCTTCCTCAGACTGAGAGAGCATTTTTAGTGGAATTTTGAATTAATTATCAGCAAGGAACAGAATGTGGAGGTGATTTGCTGCGGTTATTCACTAAATCGAGAAGCAGATGAGAGAGGAATCTTTGTGTCTTGGAAAGGTTAGTAATGCAGTGTTATGTACGGGTGCTTATTCCAATTGTGTGCATTGCCAACGGATTTAAACGTCATGGAGAAATGCTAAAATAAGAGCATCTAATTTACTCACAAAAAGATGCAAAGTGCTGGTGTAACTCAGCGGGTCAGGCAGCATCTCTGGAGAACATGGGTGTTGTCTAACTCGTTGAGTTACTCCAGTACTTTGTGTCTTTTTTTTTGTTGCAAACCAGCATCTGCAGTTCCTTGTTCTTCCATCTTGTTTACTCCACTCTTCCCCTTTACACATATATGCACCAGTCATCGATAGTCGCATATAAAAGGTAACAATGATAAAGGAAACATTGGTAGCTGTTTGCTAGGTGGGAACGAGAAGCTGGTGTGACTTGGGCGGGGGAGGGATGGAGAGTGAGGGAATGCAGGGGTTACTTGAAGTTAGAGAAATCAATATTCATACCCCTGGGTTGTTCCAGGTTTTCGTTCAACTAACAATGACCTGTTTCCTTTATCATTGTAACTTTTTTGCATATCTTTCATTCGTTTGTTCTATATCGCCCTCTACATCATCGTCGAGATCTCTTGTTTCCCTTCCCCGTGACTTTCAGTCTGAAGAAGGGTCGCGACCCGAAACGTCACCCATTCCTTCCCTCCAGAGATGCTGCCTGTCCCGCTGAGTTACTCCAGCTTTTTGTGTCTATCTCCTTGTCTTGATAAGTTTGGCCAAGTAATGGCTGGCAATGCACTGAACCAGAAAGCATATTGAAGAAAGACCCAAAATGCTGGAGTAACTCAGCGGGACAGGCAGCATCTCTGGAGAGAAGGAACGGGTGACGATCCTGATCAGGTGAAATGTTTAGTGACTTACAACCTTCGACAAATAGAAATACCAAATGATCGCAGCTGATGGCACTAATGAACAAACACTGATGAGCTCCGAGAGGCATCCATGCTGAACACCGCTTTCCAATCTAGCTTCAGAGCACACAAGCTGAACCACGAATGCTTCAAAATCGTACGTGAAAGCGGAGGTGTAACAGTGTGGAACGAAGGAAGGAGACATAATATGGCAACAAATGTCTAAAGGCATCCATGATGCATTAAGAGTCAGAGTTATACAGCATGGAAATAGGCCATTCGGCCCAACTCGTCCATGCTGGCCGAGATGTTTAGCCGAGCTAGTCCCATTTGCCTGCATTTGGCCCATATCCCTCTCAACCTTTCCTATCCATATACTTGTCTAAGCGGCTTTTAAATGATCTAATTGTTGCCACCTCTTTCACCATTTGACCTGTTTTTACAAAATGTTAAATGGTCAGCTCGACATAGACTACAAGACCTACACCAAACTCAAACCAATTAGGAGCAGACGAGGGCATTCGATCCAATTTGTGATCCCAGCTACAAAGACAGATGTGTACAGCAATTCGTTCTTCCCCCGCACAATTACAGCATGGAATAATCTCCACCCAACTATGGTTACCCAACCAGATGCAACTAAATTTAAAGTAGCTCTTTCTTCCCAATAACCCTTTCTGGCTTAAGCCCTCCCTTCACCACCTCCAGTTTAAATTCCATTTGGAATATTTTGGAGGACCAAAAAACCAAGAACCTCCTCTGGCAGCAGTTGAGGCAAGTACAGTTCTCTTGAAATTGTTGCATGATGAAAGTTATGTGTAACGTACCTCAGATCAAAATGACACAATTCACCTTTGATCTTTTGTGTGCAATTACAACTTGAATTACAAATTGGGACTCAGGAATGCCGATGGAATTTGTCCAATACACAACAACAGTTTACAGTTAGAGAGTCAGCAGTAATGAATTCTTAGGTCGTGGCTGACCATGGGTGTCTCCAGGGTGCTATTCCCTACATGGAGGATGCCTGTGCGTGACTTTGTTTAACGTGGGGAGACTGGTGCACAGACAGCCACCCCATGGTCCTTGACGGATCTGGGTCAGGATCCAGTGGCATGGAGTCCTAGACGACCGGAGACCCTTTTCTGCTGCAGCCTTCATCCGCCTTCCCAGCCGTTGTGACGCTCCACTAAGGTCAGCCATCATCCTCCTCCGCCTGTTCCACCGTTGAGGTCTTGGTTGGATTGCTCTTTGTCAGAGACCTCCCCCTCGACCTTACCGCCATGGGTGGCCCTACCAGGAACATAGCTCCAGACGGCATCGCTCTCAGGATCTCAGGTCCACACAAGCTTCTTCACCACGACAAGGTGACAATCCACGGAGGAGAAGTAATGAATGATAGCATTCCAAAGCAGAACCCCAAGCAAATGGCCATGATAGGCAAGAATAGTTGCTGCAGCCAAAACCAAATCCAACCCTAGGATGATAATCCAAAATAGGCAATATATTTTTGTTAACAAGGAAGGAGTATTTCCTCAAGATTTTTCGTCTAAAGTTGAAAGAGTTAGCCAAAATAAATCCAATGCATGGATGACTTGGGCTGAGAGAACAATTTCCATGCTGTATAACTCTGACTCCTAGTTCATCAGAGCTGCTTTTAGACATTTGTTTCCGTCTTATATCTCCTTCTTTCATTCCACAGTGACACGTCCTCTTTCAACACACTTTCCATGGGAGTGCTAGTGTGCTGATTGCTAGTCGGCACGGGCTCGCTGGGCCACCTGTTTCCGCGCTGTATCACTAATGTCTAAAGTTTAAAAGGCAGAGAGAACCTGGCTATACATCTTTCTCCAAGACTTGTGTTGGTTTCTCTCAAATGGATCATTAGTTCTAGTGACTATTTATCTTTTATCAGTCCAGTCTTTCCGACATTTCTAACGGTGGTAACACCTTCCTTATCACAAGATGATTCTGATTTGAGTGTAACCGGGGCGTGGGTATTAATATTCATGATTCGCTTTCTATAAGCGATACTAAATGAAATGGAAATGCTCTCCACCTTTAAAAGTTTAGTTTAGTTTAGAGATACAGTGGGGAAACAGGCCCTTCGGCCCACCGAGTCCGCACCGACCAGCGATCCCCGCACACTAACACCATCCTATACACACTAGGGCCAATTTACAATTTTACCAAGCCAATTAGGCTACAAAACCCATATGTCTTTGGAGTGTGGGAGGAAACCGGAGAACCCGGGGAAAACCCTACGCAGGTCACGGGGAGAACGTACAGACAGCACCCGTGGTCAGGATCGAACCGGGGACTCTGGCGCAACTCTACCGCTACGCCGCCCCTTTGGGGGCTTGTTACTCGGGGGCTTATCCTTTTGGATGGCATGAACGTTGAATTCTCCCAGTTTTGCTAGCCCTTGCTGTCTCCTCCCCTTCCTTAACCCTCGAGCTGTTTCCTCCCATCCCCCCGCCCTCGGGCTCCCCCTCCTCCCTTTTCCCTTCCTTCTCCCCCCCACCCCCCATCAGTCTGAAGAAGGGTTTTGGCCCGAAACGTCGCCTATTTCCTTCGCTCCATAGATGCTGCTGCACCCGCTGAGTTTCTCCAGCATTTTTGTGTACCTTCGATCTTCCAGCATCTGCAGTTCCTTCTTGAACACTTATTCTTTTGCCCCTTTGTGCGATAATAGTATTTCTGTCACAGTACTGTGTGCTGAACACATGCGTTTCACAGCAGTCTTTGTACCCGCTGAGGACCATGTTCAGTCAAGGCAGGAGAATCCATGCACCAAGCTAGCCTTATTGGCACCTCTGTAGCTAATACAATGTAAATACACAAGGAAGATAATTAGTAATAAATCATGTTTGTAACTAAATGGATGTCATTAGCTGGGCATTGATTTCCAGTAAACAAGGAATCTAACATGAACTTACAGCAATTCCTGCTACTTACAGACAGGATTTTTTCCCCTCAGTAATGAGCAAATCTCAGTTTGATTCTCAATTACTGCCCTGCTTCATTAAGAGTTGTAAACTATGTGGAAGATGCGTCACGTTGCACCCAAGTTCAACGGTAAAAGACGAGATAGACTAAAAATGCTGGACTAACTCAGCGGGTCGGGCAGCATCTCCAGAGAGAAGGAACGGGTGACGCTTCGGGTCGAGACCCTTCTTCAGACGTCTCGACCCCAAACGTCACCTGTTCCTTCTCTCCAGAGATGCTGCCTGTCCCGCGGAGTTACTCCAGCATTTTGTGTCTGCCTTCGGTGTAAACCAGCATCCGTAGTTCCGTCCTGCGCATAAAAGCCAAGCTGATGGACTGTGTTACCACAGCGTAACACTACCGCTGGCTGGCAAGCTGGCCTAGGCGGACAAATCTTCCGCCATTCTGAAGAAGGAGTCTTGACCCAAGACGTTAACTGATTTCAGGACTGCCAGTTTCTTCCCAGCTATGATCAGGCAACTGAACCATCCTACCAACAACCAGAGAGCAGTCCTCAGCTATCTACCTCATTGGAGAACCTCGGACTAACTTTGATTGGACGTTAGTGCACTTTATCTTGCACGAAGCATTATTCGCGCTATTCACTTTGTCCTGTATCTGTACACTGTGGACGGCTCGATCGTAATTATGTATTTTCTTTCCGCTGACTGGTTTGCACACGAGAAAAACTTTTCACTGTACCTCAGTACACGTGACAATAAACTAAACTAAACTAAACTAAACTAAACTAAAATAGTCTTTCCGCAGATGCTGCTTTGCTAGCTGAGTTCTTCCAGCATTTCTGTTTTTGTTTTAGATTCTAGCATCTGCAGTCTCTCCTCATCTATCATTTGTGGTAGCGCATCCACTTTGCAGGTCATTGTTTAGGCAATGCGATAGTGAGCTGTTGTCTCCCCTGCACTGCAGTAGCAGGAGTTCTGGGCCTGTCCCACTTAGGTGATTTTTTTAGGCAATTACAATAGACAATAGGTGCAGGAGGCAGCCAGTTGGCCCTTCGAGCCAGCATTGCCATTCAATGTGATCATGGCTGATCATCCCCAATCAGTACAGGCGACTAGTTTGTCGTCACAGGTTCGCCGATGGTCGCCTCAGTCGCACAAAAAGTCCTAGCGTATTTCTGGTTGCCGCTAAAATTTTCAACGTGTGAAAACATTTTCGGCGACAGTGGTGTTTGACGCCAATGAGCCTAGCTTGACGTAAGTGCTGTCATAGGTTGTCGCCAGGACGATGTAGGTTGTCGCAGGTTTTTCAGCGACCTGATACGACTCTGACAGCCACCGGCATTTGCCTAAAAAATCGTCAAGTGGGACAGGCCCATTACTTAATTTAGAGATTTAGTTTTAGAGAGACAGCATAGGAATAGGCCTTTGGCCCTCCAAGTCCAAGCTGACTGTTCATCACCTGTTCACACTAGTTCCCTGTCATCTTACTTTCTCATCATAAGTTCATTTCATGTCATAGGAGCAGAATTAGGCCATTCAGCCCATTGTGTCTACTCCACCTTTCAATAATGGTTGATCTATCTTTCTCTTTCAATCCCATTCTCCTGCCTTCTCCCCAAAACATTTTACACCTTTAGTCATCAAGAACCTGTCAATTTCTGCTTTAAAAATACCCGAAGACCTGGCCTCCACAGCCGTCTGTGGCGATGTCTTCCACTGATTCACCACCCTCTAACTAAAGAAATTTCTCCTAAAGGTACGTCTTTTTATTCCCTCCACTACCTACACACTGGGGGCAATTAACCGAGAGCCAACTAACCTACAAACCTGCACGTCTTTGGGAAGTGGAGGGAAACCAGGGCACCCGGAGGAAACCCACGCAGCCACAGGGAGGATGTGCAAACTCCATACAGACAGCATCCAAGACCTGGGTCTCCAGCGGTGTAAGACAGCGGCTCTACCTGCTGCGCCACCGCATCGCCCTCTTCTCTTGGTTGGTTCTCCAGCTCTTCTGCCACAGTCTCGGCACATGCTTGGAGCCATAGAGTCGTAGAGTGATACAGCGTGGAAACAGGCCCTTCGGCCCAACTTGCTCACACTGGCCAACAATGTCCCAGCTACTCTAGTCCCACCTGCTCGCGTTTGGCCCCTATCCCTCCAAACCTGTCCCATCCTATCCCATCCCATCCTATCCCATTCTATCCCATCCTATCCCATCCTATGTTTGATGGTTCTCTGGCACGCAACCACAAGGGTAATGGTCTGATAATGATAGTTATACACAATCCACATTTTCTTCCTCTTAGCCGAGCAAGAGCCATCTGCTAATTGCTCAGCAATTTAATGTACAATAAATATTCTACTCTGAGGTCTTGAAGCGGGTCTTAACTGTTGGATTATTCCAGTGTGAATCAATGCACTCCAATACAATGCTTTATAGGATTGATAGAGCACTCCTGATAAAGTACTAACCGGAATTGGCTAACTGGAAGCACATCGATAACCAGAACCATATGGAGTCGACTCTCCATCATTCGCCTGCGACAGCTGTGTGCGCCAGTTATTACTGCAAAGCCCAGTGTGGCTCTGATCTTGTGCCAGGAGCACAGGTAGCGACTAATGCAAAGGAACTTGGCCGGCAGCCCACATTTTTAAGAGATGCGCTTGCTCAAAAGGGAAAACGACCACCTGGGCAAATATTTTAAAAGGACAAGCGAGGTTTTATTTGTCTACCTCCGTCTGTCATCTGCACCCGCTGTGAAACAATGTTGCCCCTCGGGTTGACAGGAAATCTTTCAATCTTTCCCCTCTCACCTTAAACCTATGGGCATGGGCTACACAGTGGCACAGCAGTAGTCAGACCCTCAATGGTTAAAACACACCTTTCAAAAGAGGCTCGTGGTGGCAAGGTGGAGCAGCGGTAGAGTTGCCACCTTACAGCGCCAAAGACCCGGGTTTGATCCCGACTGCGGGTGCTGTCATAGAAACATAGAAAATAGGTGCAGGATCTTCCAGCCTGCACCGCCATTCAATATGATCATGGCTGATCATCCAACTCAGTATCCTGTACCTGCCTTCTCTCCATACCCCCTGATCCCTTTATCCACAAGGGCCACATCTAACTCCCTCTTAAATAAAGCCAATGAACTGGCCTCAACTACATTCTGTGGCAGAGAATTCCAGAGATTCACCACTCTCTCTGTGAAAAATGTTTTTCTCATCTCGGTCCTAAAAGATTTCCCCTTTATCCTTAAACTGTGACCCCTTGTTCTGGACTTCCTCAACATCGGGAACAATCTTCCTGCATCTAGCCTGTCCAACCCCTTAAGAATTTTGTAAGTTTCTATAAGATCCCCCCCCTCAATCTTCTAAAATCTAGCGAGTACAAGCCGAGTCTATCCAGTCTTTCTTCATATGAAAGTCCTGACATCCCAGGAATCAGTCTGGTGAACCTTCTCTGTACTCCCTCTATGGCATCTTCTCTGTACTCCCTCTATCTCCCTCCCTGTCTGTACGGAGTTTGCACGTTCTTCCCGTGACCTGCGTGGATTTTCTCAGGGATCTCCGGTTTCCTCTCACGCTCCAAAGAAGTACAGGTTTGTCGGTTAATTGGCCTGGTAACATTATAAAGTGTCCCTGGCGTGGGTAGATTGTGTTAATGCGTGGGGATCGCTGGTCGACGCGGACTCGTTGGGCTTTTTCTGCTCCGTCTCTCTAAACTAAAGTCTTAACAAAAATAAATGGAGTTATGTAGGATTATTATAAATGGATGGATAATGGTCAGCCGGATAATGATAGTGCTAAGCCTTTAAGAATCTGTTGCGTGCCATATCTCTCTATGACTCCAAAACTAAACGGCATATAGATATGCAAAACGGCTTTGGTGATTTGCAGAGTACTGCCCTGCCGACTACAAATTCAGAAGGTTCAGAAGGTTATAGACCAAGAGAAGAAATACCACATGGAAAACACTGTACATAAGGTGTACATGAGGTGTAGGGCGGCGCGACTCACCCGTTGCAGCGGCCCCTACAGCCTGTCTGTCTTTTTTTAAATTTTTGTCTAGTTAAATGTAGTGTTTGGTGTTTTTTAATACTAGTTTTAAATATGTATATGTGGGGGGCGGGCAGGGGGAAACTGTCTGGGAGACTGTCTGGGAGACCCGACCTTTTCCCTGTCGGGTCTCCGTTGTCGTTGGGGCCTAGCACCGTGGAGCGGCCTCCAACCTGAACGACCCGGGGGCTCGGGAGACTGCGGAGCTGCGGACTACTCACCATCGTGGGGCTGGCCGGCCTCGGAGCGTGGGGAGCGGCGGTGACTCGCTGCTGCGACTCGACTCCTGGGGCTCGGAGGCTCCAGCAACGCAGCCGCAGGTCCGGTGGACCGGGACATCGGGAGCTCACGGGTCCGGGGGGAGAGAGAGACTGCTTCCCGGAGCTCCCGCAACGCGACTTCTCCAGCCCGTGTCGCGGGGTTGGAACGACCCGGACCGGGACCGTACATCACCTGGCGCGGCTTCATGGCCGTGGGACTCACCATCGCCCGTGGGGGTTCCAACCTTGTACTTTCAGACCGGGAGCGGGGCCGTAAATCGCCCCGCGCGGCCTAAAATGGCCGTGGGACTTATCATCACCCGCCTGGGGCTTGGACATCGGGAGAGAAATTGAGAGCAGGGGAGAGAAAAGACTTTGCCTTCCATCACAGTTAGTTTAGTTTAGAGATACAGTGCCTCGGCCCACCGAGTCCGCGCCGACCAACAATCGCCCCATACACAAGTACTGTCCTATGCTCTAGGGACAATTTACGGAGCCCAATTAACCTACAAACCAGCACATCATTGAGAGGAAACAGGAGCACCCGGAGGAAACCCACTCGGTCACAGAATGAACGTGCAAACTCCGTACAGACAGCACCCGTGGTCAGGATCGAACCCGGGTCTCTTGGCGCCGCGAGGCTGCAACTCTACCGCTGCGCCATTGCGCCACCACATGCCTCTTTTTGAAGGTCTGCTTTAAGCATTCTCTGTCTGGGAATATCTACCGCACATTGGCATCCTGTGCCCTACTTACTAAAGATAGCAAGCATGTCGCAGAGGCAGCTATCTGTAAGGGCATCGTGTGTGGTTGTGAGGAGATGGTGCAGAGAGGAGGTTTGTCAGAATCTATTGGGGAGATGGTCGCAATGCTTCCACCTGCAACACCTTTGCCTCTGAGAAGTTAATTTCCCAAACCATCCTTTCACAAGAAATGAAATGAACAGGGGTCCCTACATACAATGCTTTCCTCATACATCAGGTCTACCAGGTGCCATGAATGGTGACAGGGCAGTGGAGCTGTACAATTTAATAAATTGAAGTGTTGCTCTTCATCCCACCGCAGAATCCTAACCTTGATTTCCGTCTTTTTAGTTTGGTTTAGAGATACAGCGCGGACGCAGGCCCTTCGGCGCACTGAGTCCGCGCCGACCAGCGATCCCCGCACACTAACACCATCCTACATTTTTACCGACCGCCAATTAACCTACAAACCTGTACGTCCCTGGAGTGTGGGAGGAAACCGGAGCACCCGGAGAAAACCCACGCAGGTCACGGGGGGATGAACGTACAGACTCCGTACTGACAGCACCCGTCGTCAGGATCGAACCCGGGTCTCTGGCGCTGTAAGGCAGCAACTCTACCGCTGCGCCACCGTGCCACCCTTCAATACTTGCCAGTGCTTTATTGGGCAGGATGTGGCGGTGTTCAGTTCCAGAGTTCTCAAGTGGAAAAGTGGCATCATCTAGGATGCCCCGATGTCTGGGTCGTTGCAGTTCTTTACTGTCACGTGTACACCCCACAGTGAAATTCTTTTTGCCTAGCTTGCACATGCACAAATCGCCATATTTTAGTGCCGTTACCACGAAGAAAAAGTCCAAAGACCAAAGTCTGGATGTACTGGAGCGCCGCCGATCCAGGTAAGCCCAGGTAAGCTCAGGTGATTCCAGGTAAACCCAGGTAAGCTCCAGACTGCTGCAGGGCCTTCTCCGTCGCCCTCGACTGGCTCGGTTGCAGATTATGCTGAATATTAAACCTGAAGGAACTACATGACAGAGGCAAGTATCTGTGGACACAAAGTGCTGGCGTAACTTTGTAAAGTGAAGTAGAGTGCTGGATAGGTGATGTTTTGGGTCATAGAGTCATACAGCGTGGAAACAGGCTCTTTGGCCCAACTTGCCCATGCCGGCCAACATGTCCCAGCTAAACTAGGCCGCGTTTGGTCCATATCCCTCCAAACCTGCCCCATCCATGTAACACTCCAAATGTCTCAACTGCCTCCTCTGGCAGCACGTTCCATACACCTTTGTGTAAACCCCTCAGGGTCCTATTTTATCTGTCCCCCCTCACCTTAAATCTGAATGGCCAGGACCCTTCTTCAGACTGCTTGTAGTGGAAGGGGGCAGGAAGCTGCAAGAGAGGTGGGTGCGGGACAAAACCGGGCAAGTGATCGAGGTGGGTCTTCTTCAGCAGGCATACCTTGAGGAGGTTTTGTTGGGGAGTAGCAAAACATAGGTGCAACGAACTGCAGATGCCGGTGTACAGACAAAGATAGAAAGTACTGGAGTAACTCAGTTGGACAGGCAGCATCTCTGGAGAGAAGGAATGGGCGACGTTTCGGGTCGGGACCCTTCTTCCGACAGAGTGTCGGGGAGAGGGAGGCGAGAGATATGAACGGGCAAGGGGTGAAAACAACAGATCAAAGCAGAAGGTACACAAAATTGCTGGGGAAACTCAGCGGGTGCAGCAGCATCTATGGAGCGAAGGAAATAGGCGACGTTTCGGGTCGAAACCCTTCTTCAGACTGATGGGGGGTGGGGGGGAGAAAGAAGGAAAAGGGGAGGAGGAGGAGGAGCCCGAGGGCGGGCGGATGGGAGGGTGGGAGGAGACAGCTAGAGGGTTAAGGAAGGGGAGGAGACAGCAAGGGCTAGCAAAATTGGGAGAATTCAATGTTAATGCCATACGGACGCAAGGTCCCCAGACGGAATATGAGGTGCTGTTCCTCCAATTTCCGCTGTTGCTCACTCTGGCAATGGAGGAGACCCAGGACAGAGAGGTCGGATTGGGAATGGGAGGGGGAGTTGAAGTGCTGAGCCACCGGGAGTTCAGGTAGGTTATTGCGGACTGAGCGGAGGTGTTCGGCGAAACGATCGCCCAACCTACGCTTGGTCTCCCCGATGTAAATCAGCTGACATCTAGAGCAGCGGATGCAGTAGATGAGGTTGGAGGAGATACAGGTGAACCTTTGTCGCACCTGGAACGACTGCTTGGGTCCTTGAATGGAGTCGAGGGGGGAGGTGAGAAGCAGAAGCTGGACACCAAAAGCTGGAGTAACTCAACGGGACAGGCAGCATCTCTGGAGAGGAGGAATGGGTGCAGTTTCGGGTCGAGACCCTTCTTCAGAGGATCAAAGCCATCTGGATCGTAGAGCTGGAGGAAGGGTGGGGGGGGGGGGGGGGGGGGGGGTGGATGAAGCATTTGTTTTTATTTCACTGCTTTCAAAAGGATATTAAGAATCTACGCTGTATATATGAATTAGAAGGTTTCCCCTGTCCTTGCAGCTGTTGGAAGTTTTAAAGATGGTTAATTCAGCTGTGCATCTCCCGACACTAATTTATTAATTTAATAAGTATGGTAGATAAGTGACTAAAATAACTTTGAAAGGCAATTACAGTATTGTAACTGTTGTATTAATCGTATTCTAAAACAATATTAGGATATAACTAATGGGAGAGTCTAGGACCAGAGGTCACAGCCTCAGAATTAAAGGACGTTCCTTTAGGAATGGAGATGAGGAAGAATTTCTTTAGTCAGAGGGTGGTGAATCTGGGGAATTCATTGCCACAGACGGCTGAGGAGGCCAAGTCAATGGATATTTTTAAGGCAGAGATAGATAGATTCTTGATTAGTACGGGTGTCAGGGGTTATGGGTAGAAGGCAGGAGAATGGGGTTAGGAGGGAGAGATAGATCAGTCATGATTGGATGGCAGAGTAGACTAGATGGGCCGAGTGGCCTGATTCTACTGCTATCACTTATGAACTTAAGAACTAAATATTAAAAATGCTTCAGCCAGATGAATAAATAGGTTTTGTGGAGAGACACAAAATGCTGGAGTGATGTAGCATGCCAGGCAGCAAAATGGTTTCCTGGTTTGCTGCGAAGTTTCCTATTTGATATCCCTCGCGCTTTGCAACGTGGACCTCTCAAGCCTCAGAGATCAACTGTTTCATGATAGACACACTATGCTGGAGTAACGCAGCAGGTCAGGCAGCATCGCTGGAGAGGAGGAATGGGTGACGTTTCGGGTCGAGTCCCTTCTTTATAGGCAGAGTCAAGGGAGAGGTAAAACTAGAGATGTGGACGGGCAAGGTGTGAAAACGACAGATCAGAGCAATCTGGGTTAAAATATGGTCGTAGCGCAGGAGAGCCGGAGGAATGTTGTAGAGAATAACTGTTTAATGATACCGAAGATAGGCACAAAAATGCTGGAGCAGGGGGTCGGGCAGCATCTGTGGAGAGGAGGAATGGGTGACGTTTTGGGTCGAGACCCTTACTCCAGACTTGACCCGAAACGTCACCCATTCCATTTCTCCACAGATGCTGCAGGAGCCGCTGAGTTACTCCAGCTTTTTTGTGTCTATCTTCGGTTTAAACCAGCATCTGCAGTTCCCACATGTTTAATGCGAGCTGCAGCTGATCAGAGCTGCTCCATGTGATGGCAGTGTTGAAGCACCCAGACCACACAGTGGAGCACTGAGGCATTGAAAGAGCTTCCAGCCGCAGTGGGACTGGCATTGCAGGGCTCAGCCTTCTCACCGGGGAGATAGTCATAGAGTGATACAGTGTGGAAACAGGCCCCTCGGCCCAACTTGCCCACACCGGCCAACATGTCCCAGCTACACTAGTCCCACCTACCTATGCTTGGTCCATATCCCTCCAAACCTGTCCTATCCACGTACCTGTCTAACTGTTTCCTAAACGTTGGGATAGTCCCAGCCTCAACTACCTCCTCTGGTAGCTGGTTCCATACACCCACCACCCTTTGTGTGAAAAAGTTACCCCTCAGATTCCTGTTAAATCTTTTTCCCCTTCACCTTGAATCTATGTCCTCTGGTCCTAGATTCACTAACTCAGGGCAGGTGATTCTGTGCACCTACCCGATCTATTTCTCTCATGATTTTATACACCTCCATAAGATCACCTCTCATCCTCCAAGGAATAGAGATCCAGCCTACTCAACCTCTCCCGATAGCTTGGTTCACCTATCCCCCCCCCCCCCCCCCTCGAAGCCCCCCCCCCCCAAGAAATGTGTTGCTTAGGCCGGGTGAGACGGCCCATCTTGCCCTCATTGGGACTTCCTCGCTGATCGGTGGGTCCAATTTGCCCCTTGTGTCCGGGGCTCTGTGACTCCGACCAGGCAGGAGCCAGCAGATCCGTTCCCACAGCTGACTAACAGTGGCCGATCGGCAGATCGAATTTCCCCCTTGTGTCCAGGACTCTGGAACTGTGACCAGACCAGAGCAGCCAGATCCGTCCCCATAGGCGTCTTCCTGACCGACCTTCAAGCAACAGAGCAACTTGTGACCAAGTGGGCTGGTGGGCAGAAATACTTGATGTGAGTTTTCGTAAGTTCATTTCAGAGGATGCAATGAAGATTTATCTGCCCATCCTTGATTCCCCCTCTTGAGGTCACAACGCCAGAAGGGATAAGAGCAGAATTAGGCCATTCGGCCCATCAAGTCTACTCTGCCATTCAATCATGGCTGATCTATCTCTCCCTCCTAAACCCATCCTCCTACCTTCTCCCCATAACCCCGACACCCATTCAGAAGGTGACAAGGGGCTTTCTTGCTGCAGTCTTGAGTGGTGAATGCTTACTCTGGTAATTCTGTTCAGTAGGGAGTTCAGTGCTGGGAGGGTGCAGTGAGGCCAGAACTGTGACATGAATGAAAGCGGAAACTGGCCATGAGTGTGAGCATGTGGTTCATAGGTTCATACGTTGTCGGAGCAGAATTAGGCCATTCGGCCCATCAAGTCTACTCTGCCATTCAATCATGGCTGATCTCTCTCTCCCTCCTGACCCCATTCTCCTGCCTTCTCCCCTTAACCCCCGACACCCGTACTAATCAGCGATCTATCAATCTCCACCATAAAAATATCCATTGACTCGCCCTCCATGGCCTTTTGTGGCAATGAATTCCAAAGATTCACCACCCTCTGATTAAAGTAATTCCTCCTTGTCTCCGTTCTAAAATGGTTATCCGTTATCTAAATGTTGGCCGATTAGGAAAAGGGGAGATGCGACGAGACCTGGGTGTCATGGTACACCAGTCATTGAAAGTAGGCATGCAGGTGTAGCAGGCAGTGAAGAAAGCGAATGGTATGTTAGCATTTATAGCAAAAGGATTTGAGTATAGGAGCAGGGAGGTTCTACTGCTGTTGTACAGGGTATTGGTGAGACCAC
Organism: Amblyraja radiata; assembly: GCF_010909765.2. NCBI lineage: Eukaryota > Metazoa > Chordata > Chondrichthyes > Rajiformes > Rajidae > Amblyraja > Amblyraja radiata. The sequence goes on along the minus strand of NC_045983.1, from coordinate 28,322,395 downwards.
ACCTGGAGTATTGCGTATAGTTTTGGTCTCCAAATCTGAGGAAGGACATTCCTGCCATAGAGGGAGTACAGAGAAGGTTCACCAGACTGATTCTTGGGATGTCAGGACTTTCATATGAAGAAAGACTGGATAGACTCGGCTTGTACTTGCTGGAATTTAGAAGATTGAGGGGGGATCTTATAGAAACGTACAAAATTCTTAAGGGGTTGGACAGGCTGGATGCAGGAAGATTGTTCGTGATGTTGGGGAAGTCCAGAACAAGGGGGTCACAGTTTAAGGAGAAAGGGGAAATCTTTTTGGGCTGAGATGAGAAAAACATTTTTTACACAGAGAGTGGTGAATCTCTGGAATTCTCTGCCACAGAATGTGGTTGAGGCCAGTTTATTGGCTATATTTAAGAGGGAGTTAGATGTGGCCCTTGTGGCTAAAGGGATCAGGGGGTATGGAGAGAAGGCAGGTACAGGATACTGAGTTGGATGATCAGCCATGATCATATTGAATGGCGGTGCAGGCTCGAAGGGCCGAATGGCCTACTACTGCACCTATTTTCTATGTTTCTATGTTTCTGTAAAGGGAAGCCCTTTTATTTGGAGGCTACGGCCTTTGATCCTAGACTCTCCCACTAGTGGAAACATCTGCTCCATAATCCGCTCTATCCAGGCCTTTGACTATTCTGTAAGTTTCAATGAGGTCCCTCCTCATCCTTCTGAACTCCAGCGAGTACAGGCCCGGTGCCTTCAAACGCTCATCATATGTTAACCACTCATCCCTGGGATCATTCTCGTAAACCTCTTCGGGACCCTCTCCAGAGCCAACACATCCCTTCCTTAGATATGGGGCCCAAAACTGCTCACAATATCTCTGGCTCTTCCTCTCAGTGGTAGAGGCTGAAGGTTTGGGGGATATTGTCAGCGACCCTGGGCGGGATGGTCATGTGTACTGTTCATGGGGACGCTGAAATGATGGAGGGGCACTGTATCTGTGACAGAAGCACACATGAGTTGACTAGTTCGAATCAGTGGAGTAAACAAAACGAATAAATGTCATTGTGGACCCTCGGACTATCTTTAATCGGACTTTGTGTAGGAAGGAACTGCAGATGCGGGTTTAAAGCAAAGATAGACACAAAATGCTGGAGTAACTCAGCGGGACAGGCAGCATCTCTGGAGAGAAGGAATGGGTGATGTTTCGAGTCGAGATCCGTCTTCAGTCTGAAGATGGGTCTCGACCCGAAATGTCACCCACTCATACTCCAGCATTTTGTGTTTAATCGGACTTTACTGACTTTATCTTGCAGTAAATATAATTTGCTTTATCCTGTATCTGTACACTGTTGGCTCTATTGTAATCATGTATTGTCTTTTTGCTGACTGGATAGCATGTAACAAAAAGCTTTTCACTGTACCTCGGTACTCGTGACAATAAACTAAACTAAACTAAAATAAATTGTTAAACTAAACTAAACTAAACTAAACCAGAGAACAATGAACTCACTTACAATGAACAATGAACTCTGCATCTCTCTTCATCGATGCTAACTGACCTGCTGTGTGCTTCGAGCATTGATCATTTTCGTTTGTGGCAGCAGTATTAAAGTAGCTGCTAACTTTGCAACTTATCCTGAATATGCAACTTTTGGGAATAATTATACACAAGATGCTTGAGTGCTTTTTAATCATCTGGATCTTGAAATTGAATTACTGCTTCTGCTATCTATTTAGTGCTCTTAACATTTAATATGACAAAAAATATATTTTATGTGTAATATCATGGATTATTTTAATTAGTTATAATGATTTAACAAGCCCAGGGTAACAGCTAATATCTAGAAGCTCATAAGCATGAGTTATTGTGTAAGAACTAATTATCTCTGATATAACATAAAGCAATAATTCAATTGAAGCCATCTAGAAGATAGTCTTGTCTCAATCTCGGTTGCGCTATACATTAAAAATGACACTATGATACCCATTATTCTTGTATCAGTGTTTGTAATGTTCTCATCAATGTAGGCATTCTATTTTAGACCAATCAGCTATGATCATATTGAATGGCGGTGCTGGCTCGAAGGGCCGAATGGCCTACTCCTGCACCTATTGTCTATTGTCTATCAAAAAAACTCTGCTGGAGTTGGATGCAGAAACATTTTTAAAAAAGGAAGTAAATGATCTTAGTCGGAGGGGATTTCGGAACTCTGAGATGCGGAGGGATTTTGAATCACCAAGTGCAAGATTTGTAAAAGATTGATATAATGGTATACTTGGTAACAGAAACCTATTGCTGAGCGCAAGCAGCTGTGAGTAAATCCTATCCCTTAAGAATGGTCTCCAACAGCCTCCCTCCCTGTGAAGTGTGGGTGACCATCATATCATACCTGGATTATCCCAATTTCCTTTCTTAAACAGCATTGGATACTCATCATTCCTCTGGGACCTCACCTGTTGCGGGAGAGAATATAAAGATCTTCATCATGAGAGGGATAGATCGGGTAGATGCACAGAATCTCTTGCCCAGAGTGGGGAAATCGAGAACCAGAGGACATAGGTTCAAGGTGAAGGGGAAAAGATTTAATAGAAATCTGAGTAGTAACTTTTTCACACAATGGGTAGTGGGTGCATGGAACAAGCTGCCAGAGGAGGTAGTTGAGGCTGGGATTATCCCAACGGTTACATAGAAACATAGAAATTAGGTGGAGGAGTAGGCCATTCGGCCCTTCGAGCCTGCACCGCCATTCGATATGATCATGGCTGATCATCCAACTCAGTATCCCATCCCTGCCTTCTCTCCATACTCACTGATCCCTTTAGCCACAAGGGCCACATCTAACTCCCTCTTAAATATAGCCAATGAACTGGTCTCAACTACCTTCTGTGGCAGAGAATTCCACAGATTCACCACTCTCTGTGTAAAAAATGATTTTCTCATCTCGGTCCTAAAAGACTTTCCTCTTATCCTTAAACTGTGACCCCTAGTTCTGGACTTCCCCAACATCGGGAATAATCAGTTAAGAAACAGTTGGACAGGTACGTGGATAGGACAAGTTTGGAGGGATATGGACCAAACACAGGCAGGTGGGACTAGTGTAGGCAAGTTGGGCCGAAGGGCCTGTTTCCACACTGTATCACTCTATGACTCTACGACTCAATCAGGGTCCCACCAATCTCCTCTCTTGCTTCATACAATAACCTGGGAGAGATCCCATCAGATGGGTCTGGAGAAGGGTCTCGACCCAAAACGTCACCTATTTCTTCTCTCCAGAGATGCTGCCTGACCCGTTGAGTTACTCCAGCACTTTGTGTCGATCTTCGGTTTTAACCAGCATCTGCAGTTCCTTCCAAGATAGATCCCATCAGACTTGGGATCCTAGAAACCAAAGAGTGAGGGCTATGCCAATTTTCCCTCTTTTTGCTAACATTCAACATTTTACACATATTAATGAATTGCCTGCGCTTGCAACTGAATATCAGCAGGGATTTCTTCTCCCGGCCTTTTTGATCTTGCCCAAAGATAATAAAGATCACACACACTCTCCACCTTATTCTAAACATAATGAAAAATCGCCTGGACAGTGTAAAAAATATTCCAGGCTTAACTTCTAAATCGAACACAAAGTGCTGGAGTAACTCAACAGGTGAAGCAGCATCTCTGGAGGACATAGATAAGCAACATTTCAGGTGAGAATCCGGGTTTGAACCTGACTGCCGATGCTGTCTGTACGGAGTTCGTACGTTCTCCCTGTGACCTGCGTGGGTTTTCTCCAGGACTTCCAGTTTCCTCCCACACCCCAAAGACGCATAGGTTCCACACCAGGGCATCGGAAATATCCTCGTTCTTCAGGGAACGGGGATTCCCCTCCGCCACCATAGATGAGGCTCGCACCAGGGTCTCATCCATACCCCGCAACACTGCTCTCTCTCCCCATCCCCGCACTCGCAACAAGGGCAGAGTCCCCCTAGTCCTCAACTTTCACCCCACCAGCCGGCAAATACAACAAATAATCCTCCGCCATTTCCGCCACCTCCAACGTGACCCCACCACTCGCCACATCTTCCGCAAAGACCGCTCCCTCCGCAACTCCCTTGTCAATTCTTCCCTTCCCTCCCGTACCACCCCCTCCCCGGGCACTTTCCGTTGCCATCGCAAGAAATGCAACACCTGTCCCTTCACCTCCCCCCTCGACTCCATTCAAGGACCCAAGCAGTCGTTCTAGGTGCGACAAAGGTTCACCTGTATCTCCTCCAACCTCATCTACTGCATCCGCTGCTCTAGATGTCAGCTGTTTTACATCGGGGAGACTATGCGGAGGTTGGGCGATCGTTTCGCCGAACACCTCCGCTCAGTCCGCAATAACCTACCTGAACTCCCGGTGGCTCAGCACTTCAACTCCCCCTCCCATTCCCAATCTGACCTCTCTGTCCTGGGTCTCCTCCATTGCCAGAGTGAGCAACACCGGAAATTGGAGGAACAGCACCTCATATTCCGCCTGGGTTGCTTGCATCCGGATGGCATGAACGTTGAATTCTCCCAGTTTTGCTAGCCCTTGCTGTCTCCTCCCCTTCCTTAACCCTCGAGCTGTCTCCTCCCATCCCCCCGCCCTCGGGCTCCTCCTCCTCCCTTTTTCCTTCCTACTCCCCCCCACCCCCCATCAGTCTGAAGAAGGGTTTCGGCCCGAAACGTCACCTATTTCCTTCGCTCCATAGATGCTGCTGCACCCGCTGAGTTTCTCCAGCATTTTTGTGTACCTTAGGTTTGTATATTAATTGGCTCGGTATAATTGTAATTTGTCCCTAGGGTGGCCGGGTGTTGTTAGTGTGCGGGGATCGCTGGTTGGCAGGGGCTCGGTGGGCTGAAGGGCCTGTTTCTGTGCTGTATCTCTAAACTAAACTAAATCAACTAAATTCCAAGTCTCAACCACCGAATTGTAACCAGAAAAATATCAGCTCTCCACGCATTTCTTGTTATATTGGTTCATTTAGATTCTAAAATTAATAGCCTTGTATTATTGGAATATGATTGAAATTGACAGCATCTGCATTAGCCATTGTAAAATATGCATCCTCGATACCACAAAGCTGCAGACTTTTTTTGTCAATCATTTTATTTTCCTCTACAAATCACAAATTATCGAAGCATTATGCATGGCTTCATAAGATCATAAGTGATAGGAGGAGAATTCGGCCATTCGGCCCATCAAGTCTACTCCGCCATTCAGTCATGGCTGATCTATCTCTCCCTCCTAACCCCAATTCTCCTGCCTTCTCCCCATAACCTCTGACATCCATACTCTAATCACTATCATTCATCTCATCTCTATCTCTCAATTTGCAATTACAGCCATTGCTGAGTGCTCAGGTGGTGTGGTCCAGTACAGCAGGGGGGAGGTGGGCTGAAGGGCCAGTACTGAGGTGTTGCGGTGTGATGCAGTACAGCAGGGGGGAGGTGGGCTGAAGGGCCAGTACTGAGCCGATGCGGTTCAGCAAGGGGAGATGGGCTGAAGGGCCAGTCTGGGCATTGCTGAGCCGGTTCTGAGAGCACAGCAGGGGGGAAGTGGGCTGAAGGGCGTGTGTGGGCAGTGCTAAGCTGGTTCTGAATGTACAGCAGCGGGTGGTGGGCTGAAGGGCCAGTACTGAGGTGGTGCAGAGTGGTGCAGTACAGCAGGGGGAGGTGGGATGGAGGGCCAGTCTGGGCATTGCTGAGCCGTTTCGGTGGGTACAGCAGGGGGAAGTGGGCTGAAGGGCGGCTGTGGGTAGAGCTGCGCCGGTTTGGTGCTGACACTAGTCCAGATGTGGGGTGCTGAAATATGGACCATTCCATCCCCCCAACATGCCAGTCGATCCACTGAAGATCGACACTAAATGCTGAAGTAACTCAGCGGGACAGGCAGCATCTCTGGAGAGAAGGAATGGGTGACGTCTCGGGTCAAGACCCTTCTTCAGACTATCCACGGAGTTCCTGCAGAAATTTGCTGCTTACTATAGATCCCAGCCTCTGTGGTCTCTTACGCCTCTGACTGTTCTTTTGCCCTGTTATCCCATCCTGTTTGAAACCTCCGTTTAGTTTAGAGACAGTGCGGTTAACAGGCCCTTCGGCCCACCGAGCCTGTGTCGACCAGCGATCCCCGAACACCAACACTCTCCTACACACGCTAGGGACAATTATACCAAGCCAATTAACCCACAAACCTGTACGTCGTTGGAGTGTGAGTGGAAACCAGAGCACCCGGAGAAAACCCACACAGGTCACGGGGAGAACATACAAACTCCGTACATAGAGCACCCATAGTCAGGATTGAACATGGGTCCCTGTAGCTGTTAGGCAGCACCACTGTGCAACCCCTTAACTTTCAATGAGGTTTGTCAAAGTATATATTTTTTTAAATTAAATGCTGTTACATTGTAAGGAAGCTTTTGATGATGGCACAATAAGAAGCCGGTATTGGCATATCATTAACACATGCATCGAGATACAGTGAATAACTTTGATTTGTGTTATGAAGCAGGCAAATTAAACGAGACATGAGGACATAAGGACAAAAGTGAAAGTAAGTATTATACCTTGGAAGGTAATGGGGCTGTCCCACTGTACGCGCTTGTTCAAGAGTTCTCCCGAGTTTCCCGTGATTCGAGGAAAGGTGGAACCCACAATGGTCTATTGTTGGCTGTGGGGCCAGAGACCCAGCTTCGATCCTGACCATGGGTGCTGTCTGCACGGAGTTTGTACGTTCTACCAGTGACTGCGTGGGTTTTGTCCGGGTGCTCCGGTTTCCTCCCACACTCCAAAGACGTACGGGTTTGTAGGTTAATTGGCTTGGGTGTAATTGTAAATTGTCCCTAGTGTGCGTTGCATGGGGTTAATCGCTGGTCGGTGTGGACTCGGTGGGCCGAGGGGCCTGTTTCCATCCTGTACCTCTGAACTAAACTGAACTAAACTAAAACAGATCTTGAGCTTCTGAGATCGGAAGGGATTGATGCCCTGGTGTGTTCTCCCAGGCTAATTTGTGCATCCAATTTTAAACCCAAGACGTGTGACCATTATCAGCGCCATTTATATTACATTGCCTGCTTTATATATTTGGGGAAAAGTGCCGCTTGGTTAAACTGAAAGGAGAAGATTAAATGACGGGAAGGGTTGTCAGACAACACAATTTATGAAGTAGAAGCAGTAAAGCCAAACAAACCTGCACATTATGTACTGCATCAATCTCCCACTGCAAGATACAGTATTAAATCACAACACACACTTGTCCCAGCCAACACATTGTTCAGCTGACCCATCTTTGTGTTTCTCATTTCATGCATCGGGCAAGAATGACAGTGGCAGACCCTCTTATTATTTCTGGTAATCATGGTATCAGTGTCGGGCGATCCAGACACTGGTATTTTAGCAGGAATTACAATGTCTGATATACCTCAGCTCTTATGAAATACCTTTTTCCTATCTGCCCGATTGTCGTCTGTCAGCTCCTGCCGGGTTCGTTTACAGTTATACATTTCCGTTCTTCCGAAGAAGGGTTCTGTTTGATGGTGACAGGGATTGATTCCTGTTTTATTCACAATGACTCCATCACTGCTGGAGACTGGCAATTGAGTTTCCACAACTGTGAGTGTCAGGCTGCAGATTAAACCGACAGGCACCTCTTTGACAAGAAATGAAAGGGATTCTTTATGGTTTCTTCATGTTTTTTTTTTGTAGCTTAGGTTAGGTTAGAGATACGGTGCGGAAACTGGCCCTTTGGCCCACCGAGTCCGCGTTGACCATGATCCCCGCACACTAACACTTAATGGGCCTGTCCCACTTAGGCGATTTTTTTAGGCAACGACAGGCGACTAGTTTGTCGCCACATGTTCGCCGGTGGTCGCCGGGAGGAGTCGCCTCAGTCGCGCAAAAAGTCGTAGCGTCTTTCTGGTTGCCGCTAAATTTTCAACGTGTTGAAATTTTTTCGGCGACGGTGGGTTTGACGCCAATGAGCGTAGCTTGACGTAGGTGCTGACGTAGGTTGTCGCCAGGATGACGTAGGTTGTCACCGTTTTTTCGGCGACCTGCTACGACTATGACTATCACATCCGCCATGTCATTAAAACCTCCTTCTTTCATCTCCGCAACAACGCCAAACTCAGACCCTCTCTCACACCGCCTGCTGCTGAAAGACTCATCCATGCCTTCATCTCCTCCCGACTGGACTATTGCAACTCACTTCACCTTGGCATCAGCTCCACCTACATCAACCGACTCCAACTGGTCCAGAACGCAGCCGCCCGACTCATCACCCACACCAAATCCTGGCATCACATCACTCCAGTCCTCAAAAAACTTCACTGGCTTCCCATCTCCCACCGGATCACCTACAAAATCCTGGTCCTCATTTACAAAGCCCTCCACCATCTGGCCCCCCCATATCTCACTGACCTCCTCTCCCCCTACCACCCTCACGGTCCCTCAGATCCACATCAGCCGGTCTCCTCTCCATCCACAAGTCCAACCTCCGCAGTTTTGGGGACAGCCTTCTCCAGGGCAGCTCCCAGGCTCTGGAACTCCCTCCCCCAACTGATCCGCAATTCCGTGTCCCTCACCATCTTCCAGTCCCGCCTCAAGACCCATCTCTTCACCTCTGCCTATCCTTAGCCCCACGTCCCCGTCCCTTTTCATCTGTGCATTAATTGCCTCATACTGTGTTTTGTATTGAATTCTGTCTTTACTTTGTGTACTAGTCATGTCTCTACTATTTATTTCATTCCCCTTACATGTTTTTCCTCTACATGCTCAATTTTTGTGTCCTTGAGACTCTTGAAAGGCGCCCATAAATAAAACTTATTATTATTATTATTATGACAGTCGCTGGCAGTTGCCTAAAAAACGCCAAGTGGGACAGGCCCATAACACTAACGCACAGTAGGGACAATTTTTACATTTACACCCCCAAGCCAATTAACCTACCAACCTGTACGTCTTTGGAGTGTGGGAGGAAGCCGGTGCACCCGGAGAAAACCCCTGCAGGTCACGGGGAGAACGCACAAACTCCGTACAGGCAGCACCCGTAGTCGGGATCGAACCCAGGTTTCCGACGCTGTAAGCGCTGTAAGGCAGCGACTCTACCGCTGCGCTACCATCATGCCCAGCATTTAGTGGAGTTACTCCAGCAATTTGTGTTTAGTGCAGATTAAACCAACAGGCATCTCTTTGACAAGAAATGAAATGGAAGGTTTATGGTTTCTTAATTTTGTTTTGTCGTTTAGTTTAGTTTAGAGACTCGATGGGCCGAAGGGCCTGTTTCCAATCTGTATCTTTCATTCAATTAAATATTTAACTACTGGTTCTAATAAAAATGAATGTAATTGATATGTACGCTGTCTATTATCTATCTGTTATTTATTACCTGTATAAGCATGCTTCAGATGTACGGCTATTAAATTACAATTTGTACTCATCAGTAATGACTGAGTGATTGAGGTAAATGTTTCTACTGCATATCATCGTTACTGAGCAAACTTTGCTGATTTCTGCTTCTCAAGGTTACCCTGCAAATCTAAATATTGATATAAACGCTTTTTGGATGCAAACTAAATTGCAATCGATACAGGCTGCCTTAAAACTTTTTAACTCTCCAATCTCCAAGGCTGTTACTTGAATATAAAAACAAAGTCCTATTCAAGATTTTTAAGAGTTCAGGCCAATGATCAGTAATCATGCCTTTTTAGACTTCAGACTTTGGAGATATAGCGCAGAAACAGGCCCTTCGGCCCACCAAGTCTGCCCCGACCAGCGATTCCCGCACAGCATCACTATCCTACACACGCTAGGGACAATTTACAATTTTACCGAAGCCAATTAACCTAGAAAACCTGTACGTCTTTGGAGTGTGGGAGGAAACTGGAGCACCCGGAGAAAACCAATGCGGTCCCGGGGAGAACTGACATATTTCGTACAGACAGCACCCATGGTCAGGATTGAACCCGGATCTCTGGCGGCAACTCTTTAGTTTAGTTTATTGTCACGTGTAGCGAGGTTCAGTGAAAAGCTTTTGTTGCGTGCTATCCAGTCAGCGGAAAGACAGTACATGATTACAAGTGAGCCATTTACGCTGCTCCACCGTGCCACCCGTATGTATTCCCTGAGGGCAGCACGGGGGCGCAGCGGTAGAGCTACTGCCTTACGGCGCCAGAGACCCGGGTTCAATCCCGACTAACGGGTGCTGTCTGTACAGAGTTTGTGCGTTCTCCCCGTGACCTGCGTGGGTTTTCTCCGAGATCTTCGGTTTCCTCCCACACTCCATAGACGTGCATGTTTGCAGGTTAATTGGCTTGGTATAAATGTAAAGTGTGTGTTGGATAGTGCTAACGTGCGGGGATCGCTGGTCGGTGCGGACGCAGTGGGCCGAAGGGCCATTTTACGCCCTGTATCTCTAAAACTAAAACTAAATATCCTTCCATCTCTAAGGCTCAGGTTTCTTGTACAGGGTGTTAAAGAGATTATCATGGGAAGAGCTGCTAACACCTTGTAATCCTTCTAACATCACTCCTGGAAGTGGGTCTTGTACATTTTAGAGATTATATATTGAGGACAACAAAGAGATGGAAAAGCTGAGCATCTGACCTCAGATAGTCTGTGAAGTATTTGCGCCACATTTCTGATGAAAAATTCAATGGCTCATAGAACGTAGAAAAGTACAGCAGAAAGGAACTGCAGATGCTGTTTTTTTAAACAGCGACCCAAAGTGCTGGAGTAACTCCAGGCAGCATCACTGGAGAACATGGAGAGATGACATTTTGTGTCGGGACCCTTCTTCGGACTGATTGTGGGGGGGGGGGGGGAGGGGGGGGAGGAGGGGTTGAAAGCTGGAAGAGAGGAGGAGATGAAGGATCTGTTACCATGCTTCTGCTTCTTCTTCTTCTTGCGTATGGCGTGCAGAGCCTAGAGTTGTAAGAAAACTTGTTCTGTTTGATCTTCTGTTTGACCACGTGAAGGTTGACTCTATGACGAATCCTGGCAAGGTCTAGGTGGATGCAGGCAAGATGGGATTTTCATAGGTTGCATGAAGGCAGGAGGTGTGAGATAAGAATTGACCTGATGTGAATTGTGAAATCAGAGGAAGGAATGTCGGTGGAGGGGGGGGGGGGGGGGGGGGGGGGTAGTGGTGTGAAAGGGAGGCTGGTGGTGTGAAAGGGAGTCACCTAACCATATTCTCCAGAGATGTGGCCTGACCCGCTGAGTTATTTTACCACTTTGTGTTTCTTTTAATAGAAAAGAAAAGCATTGGGTGGCGCAGTGGTACTGCCTTACAGCGCCAGAGACCTGGGTTTGACCCTGACCACGGGTGCTGTCTGTACGGAGTTTGTACGTTCTCCCCGTGACCGCATGGGTTTTCTCCGAGATCTTCGGTTTCCTCCCGCACTCCAAAGGCGTACTGGTTTGTAGGTAAATTGGTTTGGTGCAAACGCAAAATTGTCCCCAGTTTGTGTTGGATAGTGTTAATGTGCGGGGATCGCTGGTCCGTGCCGAAGAGCCTGTATCCGCGCTGTACCTCTAAACTAAACTAAACTAAACATAGGTACAGACCCTTTGACCCCGCAAGTCCGTGCCAATCAACAATCATCCGTTCATACTAATTCTATGTTATCCCATTTTTTTATCCATTCCCTGCACATTGTGGCGTGCAGAGGCCAGTGAACTGACAAATCCGCAAATCTTGGGATGTGTGAGGAGGCCGGAGTACCCGGAGCAAAACCCACGTGGTCACAGAGAGAACGTGCAACCTCCACGTACAGACGGCACCCGAGGTCAGGATCGAACCTGGGTCTCTGGAGCCGAGAGGCAGCAGCTCTACCAGCTGCGCCACTGTGCCGCCCTACGTACGGAAAGTTTACACCCGGTAATCTGGAATGAAGATGTTGCAGTTTAAACATTGTATTTTCTGTAATAAAAGACTTCTTCCGAGTAAAAAGGAAGTTTCGCACTTCGTTCGATGTTCTAACATTTGATGTCTTTAGAAGTGGTGCTTTGTCACCACGTGCCAGGGCCTTTGGGGGTCTTTTGCCATCACAGTACAGAAGTGCCTTTAGCTAACAGCGGAGAAAACAATTTCACAACATCTGTTTACTCCCAGAAGATAAGAAGGCAAGCTGACAAGCATGGTTTCTTTAATGAAGCTTTTATAATTGGAGCTTTGAGCACTTAGAACATATTAACTAACGCAATTGCAAAAAATAAAATGTTTGGCTACCATTAAGATGTCTGCAATATTAGCACGAGTTGCGTTGGCAGCAAGATTAGTCAATGGGTTAGAATATCCCCTTTGCTTGCCAGAAGTACTCTGAGTAGGGAAAGCATGACACCAGGCAGAGAACTATGATGAAGATAGAAGCAAAATTCTGGAGTCTGAAGAAGGGTCTCGACTCGAAACGTCACCAATTCCTTCTATCCAGAGATGCTGATATAACTAATGGGAGAGTCTAGGACCAGAGGTCATCGCCTCAGAATTAAAGGATGTTCCATTAGGAAGGAGATAAGGAAGAATTTCTTTAGTCAGAAGGTGGTGGATCTGGAGAATTCATTGCCACAGAAGGTTGTGGAGGCCTAGTCAGTGGATATATTTAAGGTAGAGATAGATAGATTCTTGATTAGGATGGATGTCAGAGGTTATGGGGAGAAGGCAGGAGAATGGGGTTCGTAGGGAGAGATAGATCAGCCATGATTGAATGGCGGAGTAGACTTGATTGGCCAAATGGCATAATTCTGCTCTTATCACTTATGATCGTATGTTTAAGAAAGAGCTGCAGATGCTGGAACAATCGAAGGTAGACACAAAATGCTGGAGAAACTCAGCGGGTGAGGCAGCATCTCTGGAGAGAAGGAATAGGCAACGCCCTGGGTCGAGACCCTTCCCCGGCTGTCCCACTGATTTATTCCAGCATCTTGTCTCTATCTCGAGGGCAGTCAGTATTACGCTCGAGGAGGTGCTGAAGATGATGATGTGTATGAAGGAGGACAAATCTCCGGGGCCTGATTTGGATACTGTTGGAAACTAGAGAAGAAATAGCACGTGCCCTGGCGGAGATTTGTGAGTTATCATTAAATACGGGCGAGGTATCAGATGCCTGTGAGGGTGATATATATTGTGCCTTTATTTAAGATGGGCTGCAGGGAAAAGCCTGGGAACTAAAAGCCAGTGAGACTAACATCTGTGATCAGAAAGTTACCAAAGAGTGTTCTGAGAGATAAGATATAGTTGCATTTAGATGGACAAGGGCTGATGAGGGAAAGTCAGCATTGTTTTGTATGTTGGAGATGGTGTCTCATGAATCTGAATGAGTTTTTGGAAGATACGAACAAAAAGGTTGATGAGGGCAGAGCTGCAGATGTTGTATATATGGATTTCAGCAAGGCGTTTGCCAAGGTTCCACATGGTAGGCTGCTTGGAAGCTTAGATCGTATGGGTTCTAAGGAAAGTTTGCCAACTGGATAGAAAATTGGCTTTGTGGAAGGAAACAGAGGGTGATGGTGGAAGGTTGTTTTTCGGACTGGAAACCCGTGACTAGTGGCGCGCCTCAGGGTTCGGTGCTGGACCCATTGCTGTTTGCCATCTATATCAACGATTTGAACGAGGCATGATCAGCAAGTTTGCAGATGACACTAAAGTGGGTGGTATTGTAGATTGTGAAGATGGTTGTCAAAAATTGCAGCAGGATCTTGATCGGTTGGACAGGTGGGCTGAGGAATGGTTGATGGAATTTAATACAGAGTGATGTGAGGTGTTGCATTTTGGAAAGTCTAACATGGGCAGGGCCTACGCTGTGAACGGCAGGGATCTGGGGAGTGTTGTACAGCAGAGGGGTCTAGGAAAGCAGGTTTATTATCAATGTTTAATGTTTTATGTGTCATTCCTAACATCACTGTATGTCATGTTGTCATTTGTGGGCGGAGCACCAAGGCAAATTCCTTGTATGTGAATACTTGGCCAACAAACTTATTCATTCATTCATATTGATGGGGGGTTTGGACACATTGAAGTGGAGTCAGGGTTAGTAGAGTTTGTTTCCTTTTGTCAGTAATTGCTTCTGCCCATTTCTACTGGACCATGGACAGTATTTGGATTGAAGACTGTGCTAAATGTCAGCTCCAGTGCCTATTATATACAGTGTATTATGCCCTGGAGTGAGAAATTTGGTACAGGAGTAATGATGTCTTGCTCAAAAAGCCTCAGGGCCTCAGCGAGATCCCATTTGCAGTTTTCAGTGCCGTTTTAATCTTCTTATCTGAGGAAGGATATTCTTGCCAATGGAGGTTTAATAGGCTGACTCCTGGGATGTCAGGACACATGTATGAGTGTTGGGATCAATAGGGCCTTTGTTCACTTGCATTTTGAAGAATAAGGGGAGATCTCACAGAAAACTATAAAAGCTTTTCACTGTACAGGATACTGAGTTGGATGATCAGCCATGATAACATTGAATGGTGGTGCTGGCTCAAAGGGCCGAATGGCCTACTCCTGCACCTATTTTCTATGTTTCTATGTTTCTATGTTTACCTCGCTACACTTGACAATAAACTAAACTAAACTGACTATCATTTGGTATCATTTTGACGAGCAGGCAAATTTACTAATGCTGCTACATGCCGCATGTTGAGGCTCTATAAGGCGCTGGTCAGGCCGCATTGGTAATATTGTGAGCAATTTTGGGCACCGTATCTGAAGAAGGATGTGTTGGCTAAAGGAGAGGATCCAGAGGAGATTTACAGAAATGATCCCAAGAATGATTGGGTTGACCTACGATGAGCGTTTGACAGACTAGGCCTGCACTCGCTGGAGTTTAGAAGAATGAAGGGGGGGAAGCATACAGAATAGTGAAAGGCTTGGATAGAGTGGATGTGCAGAGGATGTTTCCACTGGTGGGAGAGTCTAGGACTGGAGGTCGTAGCCTCAGAATTATAGGACACTTTTAGAAAGGAGATGAGGAGAAATAGTCAGAGGGTGGTGAATCTGTGGAATTCTTTGCCACAGAAGTCTGTGGAGGCCAAGTCAGTGGATATATTTAAGGCAGAAATAGATAGATTCTTGATTAGTACAGGTGTCGGAGGTTATGGGGAGAAGGCAGGAAAATGGGGTTAGGAGGGAGAAATAGATCAGCCATTATTGAATAGCGGAGTAGACTTGATGGGCTGAATGGCCTTTCTATTCCTATTCCTTATGACTTAATGACCTTATACTTTAAGCACGATGTTCTATACAAATAATGGACTTCCCGGCTGCACAGCATTGAATGGGTAATTACTTGATCATGCATTTGGACATCTCGCCAAAAGATAATCTAATTTATATTCTCTGCGCTTAGTATTAGTTTAGTTTAGAGATACAGCGCGGAAACAGGCCCTTTGGCCCACCGAGTCTACGCCGCCCAGCGATCCCCGCATATTAACACTATCCTACACACACCAAGGACAATTTTACATTTATACCAAGCCAATTTACCTACTTACCTGTACGTCTTTGGGGTGTGGGAGGAAACCGGAGATCTCGGAGAAAACCCACGCGGTCATGGGGAGAACGTACAAACTCCGTACAGACAACACTCATAGCCGGGATCGAACCCGGGTCTCTGGTGCTGCCAGCGCTGTAAGGCAGCAACTCTACCGCTGGGCCACCGAGCCGACCTCAATAACTGAGCACTGAATAATTATTTTAAACGTAAAATCGCGTACTGTCATCAGTCTTTTTATCCACTGGCTTTACACCCATCGATACCTTTCCAGAATTCATAAGTTCATAAGTGATAGGAGCGAAATTAGGCCATTCGGCCCATCAAGTCTACTCCGCCATTCAATCATGGCTGATCCATCTCTCCCTCCTAACCCCATTCTCCTGCCTTCTACTCATAAGCCCTGACACCCGTACTAATCAAGAATATAGCTATCTCTGCCTTAACAATATCCACTGACTTGGCCTCCACAGCGTTCAGTGGCAAAGAATTCCACAGATTCACCACCCTCTGACTAAAGAAATTCCTCCTCGTCTCCTTCCTGAAGGAACGTTGTTGATTTCTGAGGCTACGACGTCTGGTCCGAGACTCTCCCACTAGTGGAAACACCCTCTCCACATCCACTCTATCCAGGCCCATCACTGTTCGGTAAGTTTCAGTAATTGAACCGCACCAATAGGTCTTCTTCCTCTTGCGTATGGCGTGCACAGCCTAAAGTTGGAGGTCAACTTTTCTATTTGATCTATTTGTTTGTGCATGTCAGGTTGATTGCATTAGTCGAGACAGGGTGGACCACGTGAAGGTTGCAATCTCCCACCCCTTACCAATGGGTGATTAATCGCGATGTATAAATGGAGCATGACTTGTAATGAGCTTCAATGGAAAACATCAGTACTAAAACAGTCAGCTTGCTGTGAAGAATCTGCACATGGATTTGCAGGGAAAGGAGGAATATGAGTCAGATGAGATTGGTTTATCTTGGCATAATTACTATGAGATGTTCACCTTGTCATCATGTTCAGTATATTGATTTTGGACCAAAGAACCTGTTCCTGTACCGTAATGCTCCATGCTCTAATCTGCAAGTCATCTCCTATTATTTTAAGCTTTGGGTCGGGTCAGGAACAAGAAGCAACACGTCGTCTATATCTCTCGTTTCCGTTTCCCCTGACTCTCAGTCTGAAGAACGGTCTCAACCCGAAACGTCACCTATTCCTTTCCTCCAGAGATGCTGTCTGACCTGCTGAGTTACTCCAGCTTTTTGTGTCTATCTTCGGTTTAAACCAGCATCTGCAGTTGCTTCCTACACATTGTAAGAGCAGATGTTTCACGCGTGTCCTCTGTGGGGTGGCACGGTGGTGCAGCGGTGGAGTTGCTGCCTCACAGCGCCAGAGACCCGGGTTCGATCCTGACGGCGTTTGTACGTTCTCCCCGTGGCCGCGTGGGTTTTCTCCTGGGAGCTCCAGATTTCTCGCACACTCCAAAGACGTACGGGTTTGTAGGTTAATTGGCTTTGTAACATTGTAAATTGTCCCTATTGTGTGTGTGTGTGTAGGATAGTGTTAGCGCGCGGGGATTGCTGGCCGGTACGGGCTCGGTGGGCCGAAGGGCCTGTTTCCTCGCTGTATCTTGAAACAAAAACAAAACTGACGAGCTCTCACCAAAAAAAGTTATATTCTAGTGAAAGCTGAAAAAGTCTTAATTCTGCGAAACCTGGGCTCTAATATGGCGGAGGCTATTATGGCTAAAATTACTGACGAAGAAACAACAGTGCAGATGCTCTGTACAACTACTGGGACCTTGTTCAGCTATCAGATATCCATGAGAGGGCAAGGTCTTAATTAGGATTCTCTCTGAGCACATGAAAAGACACAACTTCAAAGCGCGCTGCTGTAATTTCAGATTACCTAAAGGTTAGGCAGGATGAGTGTTTGCTTTGCTCTTTACAGTATGAATGATGACTTCCATGCCACATTTTTCACTTTCAGTTAACTCACAGTGGAGTAAGGAATGCGGAAGGAGGCTAATCTAGTGCCTGGTATCCAATGAATCCTGCCCTTTCCCCATAGCTCTGGATGCATCATCATCCCAGCTTGGTTTATGAACAGCTCCATCCAAAACCGCAAGAAATTGCAACGCATTGTGGACACAGCCCAGACCATCACATAAAAACCAACCTCCCTTCTATTGACTTCATTTATACCTCAAGGCCAGCGGCTTAATCTAGGATGAGTAGCACCCTGGCCACTCACTCCCTCTCCTCCCCTCTCTCTTCGGGCAAAAGTTATAGAAGTGTGAAAATGCACACCTCCAGATTCAGGGACAGTTTCTTCCCAGCTGTTACCAGGACAGTGATCCATCCTACCGCAACCAGAGAGTTGTCCTGAACTATCTACCTCATCGGGGACCCTCGGACTCTCTTTGATCAGACTTATCATTTGTCTGTACTACTGTGAATGGCTCGATTGTAATTGTGTATTGTCTTTCCGCTGACTGGTTAGCACGCAACAAATGCTTTTCACTGTACCTCGGTACACGTGACAATAAACTAAACTGAACTGAAACTATAAACCCCGACAATGCATTCCATTCTCATGTGAGAGTATCAATTTAATCTTTGTCAACAGTGTCGTCAAGGTCCAGAGAGTTTGCTACCTAAAGAAATTGTTCCCTCAAGGGCCAGTCCCACTTGAGCGTCATTTGCGTCGTCACGCAGATGGCATGCGAAGATTTTGTACATTCCCAAATCCTGCGGCGCCGCGAGCGGCCGCGCGTCACTGCCTACGTTACCACGCACCATGCGCGCGTAATGTGCACCATGCGCGCATCACATGCGCATCACGACGCGTGCGTCGTGCGTCGTGACACGTAAATGATGCCGCGTAAACGACACGTAAATGACGCCCAAGTGGGACAGACACTTCAGTCAGCTTGAAGCAGCATCTGTTCACTAATGCTTCAGGGACCTTAAATATCTCCTTATTTACGAAGTCAAAACCATTTATCCGTTTAGCCCTTTGTGTACCTTTATGTAACCCTTTCTTAATTTTCAATGCTTCATCAAAGTAACAGTTGCATTGATATACAAAGTGCTGGAGTAACTCGGAGGATCAGGCAGCATCTCTGGAGAACATGAATAGGCGATAGTTTGGATCCTTCTTCGGACTGAATAGGAATCCCGACTTGAAACGTCACCTATTCATGTTCTTTAGACATGTTGCCTGACCCGCTGAGTTATCACTGTTCATAGACCTCCAGCCACAATAATACCCTTCCACCCTTTTCTATCATCTGTGGGTAAATCAGTTCTAGATCCAAACTATCAAATTACTGTGGCTCTCATACGTATTAATTTTGTGGATGAGCCCACGATGAGGGATGATGACAACTGCCCAACTAAAGTCCATGTAGACACCACCAACTGGGCCACCCTCAGCATCCACCTTCGTCACCTCCTCAAAACGCTCAATCAAGTTTGTAAAACGTGACTTACCTGCACAAGTCCACGTGACCGCCATTAATTAGCTCAGCCGGAAGAAGGGTCCCGACCCGGAACGTCACCTAGCCTTTTCCTACAGAGATGCTGCACTGATAAACAAAGGACAACATTGACAACTCACCAGCCCTCTGGGGCTTCACCTGTGGCTAGACCGAATACAAAGGTCCACGCCAAGGCCCTAGAATGGATCCTGAGAAGTGTAGGGGGACAGTGGGATCTTGGATCTTTAGCCCACCGAGTCCGCACCGACCAGCGATCCCCGCACATTAACACTATCCTAAACCCACTAGGGACATTTACCAAGCCAATTAACCTGTACGTCTTTGGAGCGAGGGAGGAAACCGATGATGTTTCTACGCTGTATCACTCCACGACTGTCTCTCTAAAACCCATGCGGTCACGGGGAGAACGTGCAAACTCTGATGTAAACCATTGAAGTAAAAAATGGCGATTCTTGTGAACGTCTTTGAGGGCACGTGGCTAACGATTAACTAACTCAATGGAAGGCCGTTTGGATTGGGATTGCTCATGGACACAACTCGCGGATTATTTAGTCTTTAATGAATGTTTTGGCGCACACGGCTTCCCCTGTGATAATTTTAATTGCAGCCTTTAGGGCTTACATTTAGACGTTGCTAGCGTAGGAAGAAAAATGTTGGAAGACACAATTTCTGCATGACCAGGTAATTAGCTTTGCTCAAGGGGATATAGATGTGCTTCTGCAGGGCATGAGTTGCACTGAAGCAATCAGTCTTGCATATATCAAATAAGTGCTGATTCTGGTACCAGCAGGAGCGGGGCTTATAACTAATATTAATTTGCGCAGTTTAATCTTGTTTAGTTTAGTTCAGTTCAGTTTTTTGTCACTTGTACCGAGGTACCGTGATAAACATTTGTTGCGTTTTATCCGGTTAGCGGAAAGACAATACATGATACCAGACTGATTCCTGGGATGTCAGGACTTTCATATGAAGAAAGACTGGATAGACTCGGCTTTGTACTCGCTAGAATTTAGAAGATTGAGGGGGGATCTTATAGAAACTTACAAAATTCTTAAGGGGTTGGACAGGCTAGATGCAGGAAGATTGTTTCCGATGTTGGGGAAGTCCAGAACAAGGGGTCACAGTTTAAGGATAAGGGGGAAATCTTTTAGGACCGAGATGAGGAAAACATTTTTCACACAGAGAGTGGTGAATCTCTGGAATTCTCTGCCACAGAAGGTAGTTGAGGCCAGTTCATTGGCTATATTTAAGAGGGAGTTAGATGTGGCCCTTGTAGCTAAAGGGATCAGGGGGTATGGAGAGAAGGCAGGTACAGGATACTGAGTTGGATGATCAGCCATGATCATATTGAATGGCGGTGCAGGCTTGAAGGGCCGAATGGCCTACTCCTGCACCTATTTTCTATGTTTCTATGTTTCTATGATTACAATCGAGCCATTTCCTATGTGTAGATACATGAAAAGGGAATAAAGTTTAGTGCAATGTATTATAGTTAGAATAGGAAATGTTGCTGTAGGAGTAGAGATGTAAGAGCACGGAGCGATTGTAATATGTGATTGTCGATCTGCTTCTGTGGCCAGCACGCAAATAGTCGCCATCTTGGGTTGGGCGCCATCTTGGAAGACATTTTGTTCCCTTTATATTACTACCGTATCAACACTGGCCATGAAGAGTCCACGTCGCGGGGCTGGAAGCTGGAAGTATTCCGAGCTAAGTCTGCGACCACCATCGTCTATTGCGACAAGTGACGGCTCCTACTGATTGTCGCCGGAAGCTTGCGTCCTTTTCAGGACGGACGATGACAAGCGAGGTCAACACTTGTAACAGGGACACGAAAAGAAGAAGAACACTGGCCATATCATATGAAAAATAAAGATAGCGTACATTTATATTGTGGAATTTGCTGGTGACATGAAGCATTTCATCACTTGTAGCAGAACAAGGCACAATGCCAGTATTGGGAGTGGAGTAGAGATAACCTTCCAATCCAATTAAAGTGTTGAGGGGCAAAGTAACGGAACAAGTCTGCACAGATCATACAATCCAACCATCTGACTGAATATTCAGATGAAAATTCACCAGAAGGTGTCAAATCTACCAAGAGCAGTCAGTACAGGAGAACAACACTTTCGTTTTTACCGAAGATAGACTCAAAGTGCTGGAGTAACTCAGTGGGTCAGGCAGTGGCAGCAGCATCTCTGGAGAAAAAGTATGGTTGATGTTTCAGGTTGGTAACCTTCTTCAGACTGAAGGGTCCTGACCTGAAACGTCACCCTTCCTCTTTCTCCAGAGATGCTGCCTGTCCCGTTGAGTTACTCCAGCATGTTGTGTGTCTATCTTTGGTATATACCAGCATCTGCAGTTCCTTTCGACACAACACAAGTATATTGCTGATCACCAAGTTTAAGAATAGTTTCTTCCCGACAACTATCATACTCTTGAACACCACACACTAACCTATGAACTGTGGACTCGCGTTGATTGAACTAAAGACTTAGGGTTATTTTGTGCACTAGAATTGGGATTGTTAAGGGCGATTGCATGCGTTTGGTGCGACCAACCGGAAGCGGTGTTCGTGCAAAGTTCGCGCTAAATTCGCGCTGTTCGTGCTAAGTTCGCGCGTGACGTCATTTACGTCATGCTTACAAATCAGCTGGGCAGGAGGCGGGCCAACTGAATTTGGGCGTTGCACGGCGTCGGGCGGTGACTCCATCACGCAACGCCACGCGCTAGGCGTACGCCGTCAAGACGCTGTGTATGACCGCAATGCACCTGCGTGCGTAAGCGGGCTGACAGGCCATTGTCGCGCAAAGATTTCGGTCACTGCAAGAATTACAGAGCCCCGCGCGATGTCGGGACCAGCCCCACACAACTCCATACCCCTCCGCGCTTCTAAGTGGGACCGCCCCCGCTCGGCCATATGGTACCCGTACGTCTCAAGCGACCACGAGGTCGCGTAATTTGCAGGCCAAGGACGCGTAAGTGGAACAGGCCCTTTGGTTGGCGACAGTTTCTTCTCAAATCATCACGCAACTGATCCATCCTAACAACAACTAGAGAGCGGTCCTGATCTACCATCTACCTCATTGGAGACCATTGGACTATCTTTACTCGGACCTTACTGGACTTTATCTTGCACAATACATTATTCCCTTTATCCTGCATGTGCACACGGTGGATGGCTCATTTGTAATCGGGTACAGTCTTCCCGCTGACTAAATAGCACGCAACAAAAAAGCTTTTCACTCTATGTTGGTACCTGTGACAATAAACTAAACTAAACTAAACTAATCTATTGAATTTGTGTTTACAATATGTTATCTATGTGCATCGTGTTATGCAGCTCAGTTTAGTTTAGTTTAGAGATCCAGTGCGGGGACAGGCCCTTCGGCTCACCGAGTCCGCGCCGACCAGCGATCCCCGCACACTTACACTATCCTACACACCCTGGGGACAATTTACATTTATACCAAGCCAATTAACCCACAAACCTGTGCGTATTTGGAGTGTTTGAGGAAACCGAAGATCTGGGAGAAAAGTCACGCAGGCCACTGGGAGAACGTACAAACTCCGTACAGGATCGAACCCGGGTCTCTGGCGCTGTAAGGCAGCAACTCTACCGCTGCGCCACCGTGCCGCTGAAATAAAGAATTTCATCGATACATTTGACAATGAAACACGCTTGACTCTTTACTGTTGACTCTTGAGTCTTTTTAAAAATTTATTTATTAGAAGTACAATAAGTTACAGTAATACACACCACATATATCTTATTACATTTGTTGTACCCCTTCGTTTTTTGAGCTTTAAGAAAGGTAGAAATAAAGGAAGTAAGGAAAGTGAGTCGTGATAGTGCAGGAAAGTGTTGGGGGAAAAAAAGCCCATTAGAAAGAGAGTTAGAGAAGAAAGTTAAGAAATAGACCCTAGAAAAGAGAGAAAGAAAGAGAACAGTTGCTCTATTATAAAAAACTACGCAAAAAGGGATATACCAACCATATTTTTCATCCCCCGTTACCAGATCCTGGCACCATTTATTTTTTAAATTACTGTTGCACCTTATGCTTGTAGTAAGTCCATAAAGACTCAAGACTCTTGAGTCTTGATCATTACTCTTGCTGTGTCTAAACGGTGTCTATCTTGCGGCACTGTTGGGGTGGCGAATGCACAAGCCCTGCCTCACATTTTACCCTCACCTTCTCAAGTACAATGGGGGATTAATTGTTGCCTTCGTCAACGATGTCCACATTGTGTAAACAAAGAACAAGAAGTCTTAATTGCCCTCATTTGTACATGTAGAGATTGGCACTGCGCTGTGTATCAGAGGATAGTGAAGATGCGTGACCTTTTATTGAAAGTTGCTGTTCCGTGATGAATGCAAGCATGATTACTATTTCTCTGTCTGAATCTAGAAATTGTTAAAGGGTTAGCGCGTAAGTACCAAAGAGTATTAGCATTGTTATCAGAATTCCCTATTTGACAACATAACTGGTTAGATCTTGTAGAGAAATGACATTGATTAAGTGTTTGGTGAATTAATTCCTATCGTGGCCTGGCCTGGGATTTTGAAACTCATTTCTGGAAGCTTAGTAACATGAACATGAGATATCCTCGAGGGAAGACACAGTAAATCTTTTACTCCGTATCCGTGCAAGGTCAGAAAGAAAGAGTGCGTTTAGCCTGTTGAGTAAAATATGACAGTAATTTTGTAATTATTCTGAGAATATAATTCTCATTTCTGAGCTATGTTTTCTACTCAGCACAATGCTGTCTTAGAATTAGGGTGGCACAGCGGTAGAGTTGCTGCTTAACAGCAGTTCGATCCCTGACTACGGGTGCTGCCTGCACAGAGTTTGTACGTTCTCCCCGTGACCTGCGTGGGTTTTCTACGGGTGCTCTGGTTTGCTCCCACATACCTAAGGCGCACAGGTTTGCAGGTTAATTGGCTTGGTATAAATGCAAATTGTCCCTAGTGGGTGCAGGATAGAATAAGTGTGCGGGGATCGCGGGTCGGGGCGGACACGGTGGGCCGAAGGGCCTGTTGCCGTGCTGTATCTCTAAACTTCTTCTTATCGAGCCCACACAAGATTAGAAGTTGTTCAGCCAGAGCTGAACCCACTGCTCGACATCTGCATACAATGGTGTCTGTCTTGTGTTTCTTGTGTGTGGTGGTGGAAAGATTGGTGGAAACAGGGCCGCGACGTGAACGCTTTTTCCTTGACCCCATCTCTGAACTAAAACTAAACTAAACAATTTCTCTTATTCATGGGAACAAACTTATGTATGGATTTGGGGACTTTGAATTTAATGATATAATGTATGCATGTAGGGGGATCTACAAGCTGGGCGTTCGAAACCCGAGGAAGGCCTGTAGTGACTTGCATTGCTGTCCAGGTAGACCTCTCGACCCCAGCATATGTGGCGCCATCCGTGCACAGAGTTCACGGCAGCAGGTGCGGAGCTCGCAGGCACAGTTAATTCATTCACCGAAGCAGATGTGAATGAAGAGATGATGGGCTTTGCATTCTGAAGACAAAGGCCGTCGACCAACCTGTTTCTATGCACAGTGTCGCTTGCATCAATAAAGGTTTATGAGGAACCGGCCACTTCTCACCTCTCGGGAGACAACTCCCAGTGAAGTCAAACATTGATGATGGCATTCACCGTTGTTTAGTTCAGAGATACAGGGACACAGCGCGGAAACAGGCCCTTCGGCCCACCGAGTCCACGCCGACCATCGATCACCCGTTCACACTAGTTCTATATTATTCTACATATGCATCCATTTCCTACACACCAGAAATTAGCTTCTTGTTCCAGATTCCAGTTTCTGTGGTCTCTGACTCTGACTATTTCACCTTGTTATCCCATCCTATTTCAAACCTTAGTTTAGTTTAGAGATACAGCGCGGAGACAGGCTACTTTGTCCCACCAGGTCCGCGCCGACCAGTTATCCCTGTACAACAGCACTATCCTACACACACTAGGGAAAATTTACAATCTTTTACCGAAGCAAATTAATCTGCAAACGTGCACAGTACGTCTTTGGATTGTGGGTGGAAATCGGTGAACCCGGAGAAAACTCACACGGGTCACGGGGAGAACGTACAAACTCCGTACAGACACCACCTTTAGTCAGGATCGAACCCGGGTCTCCGGCGCTGAATAGCAGCAACTCTACCGCTGCCGCCCCTTTGGCTTTCAGTTCACCAGTATGGGCTTTGTTTGATTGAGTGACGGGGTGCGTGAAAGTCACCAGGCACAAACGTCATGGTCTACCGGACAACAGCGATTCCTGCCATTGTATTTGCTTCTGTGACGTGGACTACCTACAGCAAGCAAGCGACGCGCTGGAAAGATATCACCAACGTAGTCTCTGTAAAATCCTCCACACTCATTGGAACGAGAAGTGTACCAATGTCTATGTCCTCTCCCAGGTCACTATCCCCCCGTACTGAAACCCCACTTTAGTTTAGCTTCGAGATACAGCATGGAAACAGGTGTGACGGCCAATCGAGTCCAAGCCGACCATCGCTCTCCTGTTCACAATAGTTCTATATTCTCCCACATTTGTATCCACTACCTACATCCCAGGGGCGATTTACAGAGGCCGATGAACCCACAAACCCGCACATCTTTGGGATGTGGGAGGAAGCCCACATGGTCACACTGAGAACCTGAGGTCAGGATCGAACCCATGTCTCTGGCGCCCTGAGGCAGCGGCTCTACCAGCTAAGCCGCCATACCGCCCACCAGTTTCACTCAGTTTTAGGATGGAGGAGAGGTTTATGTGCAAAACATGCGATGGCCTACTGTGCAGCACAGGCACTGGCACGGTAGAGTTGCTGCCTCGCAGTGCCAGAGACCCGGGGTTCGATCCTGACCACGGGTGCTGTCTGTATGGAGTTTGTACGTTCTCTCTGTAACCACGTGGGTTTTCTCCAGGTGCTCCGATTTCCTCCCAGTCTTCAAAGATGTACACGTTTGTAGGTAATTGACTTTCAGTAAAGAGTGCAAATTGTCACTAGTGTATAGGATGGTGTGCGGGGATCGCTGGTCGGCACGGACTCGGTGGGCCGGAAGGCCTGTTTCCACGCTGTATCTCTAAACTAAACTAAATTGATCCTTTGGAGCTGCTGAAGAATGTCTGGGCCTCTGAGAAATCAAAACAATTACATTAGGACAGTCAATGTCAGGAAGATGATAAACCCAAGGAAAACAGAAGATAGGCACAAAAAGCTGGAGTAACTCAACGGGTCAGACAGCATCTCTGGAGAAAAGGAATAGGTTTAGTGCGTGATCCCAGGAGTGAGTGGGTTAACCTATGATGTCGGCACTGGACCTGTTCTTGCTGGAGTTCAGAAGAATGAGGGGGGGGCGACCTCATTGAAACGTACAGAATAGTGAATGGCTTGGATAGAGTGGATGTGGAGAGGATGTTTCCTCTTGTGGGAGAGTCGAGGACTTGAGGTCATAGCCTCAAAATTAAAGGACGTTCTTTATGGAAGGAGATGAGGAGAAATATCTTTAGTCAGAGTGGTGAATCTGTGGAATTATTTGCCACAGAAGGCTGTGGAGGCCAAGTCAATGGATATTTTTAAGGCAGGGATAGATAGATTCTTGATCAATATGGGTGTCAGAGGTTATGGGGAGAAGTCAGGAGAATGGGGTTTAGGAGGAAGAGATAGATCAGCCATGATTGAATGGCAGAGTAGACTTGATGGGCCGAATGGCCAAATTCTACCCCTTTCCCTTATGACCTTATGAGCAGTGAGATAAGAATAATGATCAAAGTACTGACGTTGGCATTCCAGTTCAATTCCTCTTTAATTACAGTGATGCGTTCATAAATAGTTTTAATCTGCGCTAGTTCAGCGGGGGGTCTTGTTGAGAATCTGTTGCCGTCAAGCCCTTTCTGCCTTATCCATCTGTTCATTCCTAATTAAACCCTGGGACCGATTTGCTCGGCTTTATGTTCGTGTCTGTCACTAAGTGATGGAACTCTTGTTTATGAAAGAAAACAGATTTTGTTTGCTCCAATTATTATGTCTGCAATCAATTATGAACACCACCCTTGAAGTTAAGGGCCTGTCCCACTTAGAGATTTTTTCGGCGACTGCCGGCATCGTTGACTGACGTACCAGGTCGCCGAAAAATTAACGGCGTGGCGCGGTGTGATGGGGCGGTGACGCGGCACGTGATGCGGCGGTGATGCGGTGTGATGACGCATTGACGCGGCACGTGATGCGGCGGTGATGCGGTGTGATGACGCATTGACGCGGCACGTGATGCGGCGGTGATGCGGTGTGATGACGCATTGACGCGGCACGTGATGCGGCGGTGATGCGGTGTGATGGCGCATCGTCGCGCGGTGACTTTTCAAGTGTCGCAACATGTCCTTTGTCGCCGCTGGACTTTGAAATGTTCGAAACCTTTTGGCGACACTGATATGACGCCGGCAGTCGCTGAAAATATCGCCAAGTGGGACAGGCCCTTAAGACTCTGCACTCTGTGTAGGAAGGAACTGCAGATGCTGGTTTACACCGAAGACGGTCACAAAATGCTGGGGTAACTCAGCGGAGAGAAGGAATGGGTGACGTTTCGGGTCGAGACCCTTCTTCAGACTTGTTAGGATTATATTGGTCCCTGCAGCTTTGTTTTATAGATCTTGCTTAGTACAGGTATCAGAGGTTATGGGGAGAAGGCAGGAGAATGGGGTTAAAAGGGAGAGATAGATCAGCCATGGTGGAGTAGCCTTGCCTAATTCTACTCCTATCACTTATGACCTTATGACCTCATGAGACCCTCCTTCTGAAGAAGGGTGTTGACTTAAAACGCCGGCCATTCCTTCTATCCCGAGATGTTGACTGTGTTACTCCAATGTTTTGTGTTTTTCTATACTCGGTATCTTGCTTCAGTTTAGTTTCCAATCCTTTTCCTTGCACACACCTGACCAGATAAGTAGCAACGTTTAGAGTCATAGAGTCAAACAGCAAGGAAACAGGCCCCTCATCCCAACTCATCCATGACAACAACGATGTCCCATCTAAGCTCTTCCCATTGGCTTGCATTTAGCCCAAATGCCTCCAACCATCTCCGATCATGCAGCTGTCCAAATGTCCTTAAAATGTTGTCATTGTACCTGCTTCTTCAACTACTTCCCCGGCAGCTCGTTCCACCACCTTCTATGTGAAAAAAATTGAGCTACGGGTTCTGATTAAATCTTGCTCGTCTCACTTTAAACATGTGCCCTCTCGTTCTTCATTCTCCTGCCCTGAGAAGAGTGTGCGACTGGTCCGTGATGATGCTGCTGGCCTTGCTGAGGCAGCGTTAGGTATAAATGGAGTCAGTAGGGAGGTGGGTTTGTGTGATGGGCTGGGCTGAAGAAATTGTTCAGGTTGTATCAAGAGGCAACAGTTCTGTAGAGTAGGCCATGAATATTCTTTACTTTGGTCTACAGTGTTTTCGAGTGGACTATGCAGATTGTTTGGTGTGGTACAATATCTAAACAGTGTTGCATGGAACTCTATGCAAGGGTCCCGATCCGAAACGTCACCTATCCATGTTCTACAAAGATGCTGCCTGACCCGCTGAGTTACTCCAGCACGCTGTGTCATTGGCGGCACGGTGGCGTAGCGGTTGAGCTGCTGCCTTATAGCGCCAGAGACCAGGGTTCGATCCTGACTACTGGTGCTGTCTGTACAGAGTTTGTACGATCACCCCATGACCTGGGTGGGTTTTCTCCGAGATCTTCGGTTTCCTCCCACACTCCAAAGACGTACAGTTTTGTAAGTTAATTGGCTTGGTGTAAATGTAAGTTGCCCCTAGTGTGTGTAGGACAGTGTTAGTGTGCGGGGATTGCTGGTCGGCACGGACTCGGTGGGCCGATGGGCCTGTTTCCGGGCTGTATCTCCAAACTAAACTAAACTTGTGCGTAAACCAACATCTGCAGTTCCTTGTTTCTCTATTCTGGCATAGAACTTGCTCTAAAATGTTACCCCATAGTTTCACCTACATCAAAGCCAAACCAGGCTCCTCCTCAGTCCCAACTGTGTTGTAAACGTGGCTCGGGATGGATTACAACTAACTATAGCTGCGTTTAAAAACAGATGTTCAGTGCAAAAAAATCCTGAAGCACACGTTGTGTAATGTGTCGTGATTGTTGGAATTGTGGTTTAACAGTCTGGGCATAATTAAAAATAAAACCCAAAATCACTTGAGACTCGTGAAATTGTTCTATGAGCTTGATCAGATTTGTGAGACATGACCTCCCACATACAAAACCCTGCGGACTATCCCTAATCTGCCCGTGCCCATCTAAATGCCTATATATCCGAATATTCCCCCTTAGTAGCTTTCCGACCACAGATGTTAAGCCCACTGGCCTGTAAATTCCCAAGCCCTTTCCCTGCAGCTCCTCTTGAATAGAAGCACAACATTTGTCACCCTTCAGTCTTCCATCAACCTTTAAGAACATTCGGACTGGCACATGGATAGGGCAGGTTTAGTTTAGTTTTAATTGTCACGTGTACCGAGGTACAGTGAGCAGCTGTTGTTGCGTGATAACCAGTCAGCGGAAAGACAATACACGATTACAATGGAGGCGTGCACGGGTACATGATGAAGGGAATAACGTTTAGTGCAAGAGAAAGGTTTGGTGGGACATGGGCCAAACACAGGCAGGTGGGACTAGTGTACACGGGACATGTTGGCTGGTGTGGGCAAGTTGGGCCAAAAGGACTGTTTCCGTGCTGTGTGACTCTATCACTCTATCGCTCCCACTGTGACTGGAGTTATTAAAGTTGTAGTTGTCACTACCATTGCCTTCACAATAAAAGCATCAAATGATTAAAATACCCTGCGAGAAATATCACTTTAACTGCTGCCCTGCCTACCAGAGATGGTGATGATATGGTGATGATATGGTGATGATATGGTGATGATATGGTGATGAGATAGTGATGGTGATCAGATGGAGAAGGGTCTTGACCCGAAATGTCACCCATTCCTTCTCTCCAGATCTATCTATGGGATGAATCAAATTGTGTTTTTGGCCCAGCGAGGGAAGTGCCATTTGATGAATACCAGAGCATGACTTGGGGTCAAAGCCATAAGGAATTATATGTGCAATTTCCTGAAGTACATGAAGTCTCTGTTTACAATTGGAAATTAATCTATAAGTAAAATGTTATCCCATTGCATGTCAGACCATTGTATAGTGCAGCAGAATTTGTACCCCAGGATCCTGACTTACAATAGACAGTCTTTAGACTTTACACTTTAGAGATACAGCATGGAAACAGGCCCTTCGGCCCACCAACTCCGCGTCGACCAGCGATCCCCGTACACTGGCGCTATTCTACACGCTAGGGACAATTTACATTATACATGAAGCCAATTAACCTACAAATCTGAACGTCTTTGGAATGTGGGAGGAAGCTGCCGAGCCTGGAGAAAACCCACGCAGTCACTGGGAGAATGTACAAACAGCTGACAGCATCTGTAGTTAGGATCGAACCTGGGTGCCTGGCGCTGTAAGGCAGCAGCCCTACCATTGTGATGCTCTAGTCATGAATCTATCTGTAAGTCTGGATAGTCTCCATCTCATTGATCAACAAAGTGAGTAACAAGGGCGGCACGGTGGCGCAGCGGTAGAGTTGCTGCCTCACAGCGCCAGAGGCCCGGGTTCGATCCTGACTACGGGTGCTTGTCTGTATGGCGTATGTATGTTCTCCCCGTGACCTGTGTGGGATTTCACCGGGATCTGCGGTTTCCTCCCACACTCCAAAGAGTGTGGTATAATTGTAAATTGTTCCTAGAGGGGAGCGCTGGTCAGTGCAGACTCGGTGGGCCAAAGTGCCTGTTCCCGCACTGTTTATCTCTAAACTAAACTACTGAACTAAAAGGGATGACTTCACAGATATTACTCGCAATGACGGCAACTCTTCCTTCCCCTTCTCCATACATAAGTTTCGTCCACATCCAAACCAACCCAGCACCCAACTTTGTTATAAGGTCATAGGGTCATAAATGATAGCAGCAGAATTAGGCCATTCGGCCCATCAAGTCTACTCCGCCATTCAATCGTGGCTGATCGGCCTCTCCCTCCTAACCCCACTCTCCTGCCTTCTCCCCATAATCCCTGACACCCGTACTGATCAAGAAGTGTTAGAAGATGGGTGGGAGTTGACTTCAACTTCTTCTTCTTATCGAGTCCACACACAAGATTAGAAGTTGTTCAGCCAGAGCTGAACACGCTTCTCGGCATCTGCAGACAATGGTGTCTGTCTTGTCGCTTCTTGTGCTTCTTGTACGTGGTGGTGGAAAGATTGGTGGAAACAGGGCCGCGACGTGAACGCTCTTTCCTGGACCCCACTTCAACTGACTACAGCTTAATGCAGGTCAGTGATGATATAGTGGGTATAGAAACATAGAAACATAGAAAATAGGTGCAGGAGTAGGCCTTTCGGCCCTTCGAGCCTGCACCGCCATTCAATATGATCATGGCTGATCATCCAACTCAGTATCCCGTACCTGCCTTCTCTCCATACCCCCTGATCCCTTTAGCCACAAGGGCCACATCTAACTCCCTCTTAAATATAGCCAATTAACTGGCCTCAACTACCTTCTGTGGCAGAGAATTCCACAGATTCACCACTCTCTGTGTGGTATACTTAACATATGTTCTAAATCTATGAAGCAAACCAGTCTGAAGAAGGGTCTCGACCCGAAACGTCACCCTCTCCTTCTCTCCAGAGATGCTTCCTATCCCCGCTGAGTTACTCCAGCTTTTTTGTATCTATCTTCAGAACCAATACATTTTTGTTTCTCATTTGTAGTTGAGAATTATATAAGTCTCAATGCTGTATTGGAACCTCTCAGCTCCCATGCTGTTTTGTTCTGGAACTGTTTTTTGATTTTATTCTACGAGCAATTTTATCCCACTAAATCACTGCAGCTATTAAAGTACCCATGCCAGTTATTCTGGCAAGATTACTTCTTCTCTTAAGTGATAGTATCAAGGGAATAATGTAGTTGGCTAAGGTTAAAGCAAGTCAGATCTACTGTTGGGCTGAAAATAAATGCCTCATCCACAGGGAATTGTAAATAAGTGTTTCTGTGCATATGTTTCTTCCTTGTAAAATGAATATTAAACTCCGTGAATGTGCCACAGGGGAATCCCCCAATGCTTCATTAAAAGTTGCAAATTGTATAGCTCAGTATTCTTCTTCAAGTGCAAGCAGTTGTACATAGAGTAAGCCAGCAAGTATCAAAAATGTGGCACAGCTTGAGAGAGGACTTCGTTTCGATAAAAGACACAAAAAGCTGGAGTAACTCAGCGGGGCAGGCAGCATCTCTGGATAGAAGGAACGGGCGACGTTTCGGGTCAAGACCCTTCTTCGATTATTAGAGATACAGAGTGGAAACGGGCATAGAAACATAGAAAATAGGTGCAGCAGTAGGCCATTCGGCCCTTCGAGCCTGCACCGCCATTCGATATGATCATGGCTGATCATCCAACTCAGTATCCCATCCCTGCCTTCTCTCCATACCCCCTGATCCCTTTAGCCACAAGGGCCACATCTAACTGCCTCTTAAATATAGCCAATATAGCCTCAACTACCTTCTGTGGCAGAGAATTCCACAGATTCACCACTCTCTGTGTGAAAAATGATTTTCTCATCTCGGTCCTAAAAGACTTCCCTCTTATCCTTAAACTGTGACCCCTAGTTCTGGACTTCCCCAACATCGGGAATAACCTTCCTGCATCTAGCTTGTCCAACCCCTTAAGACTTTTGTAAGTTTACAAACCCTCCAGCTCACTGAGTCTGTGCCGACCAGCGGTCGCCCTCTACACTAGCACAATCCGACACGATGCACAATTTACTATTCTTTCCGAAGCCAATTAACTTAAAAACCAGTACGTCTTTGGAACGTGGGAGGAAACTGGAGCACCCGGAGAAAACCCACCCAATCACGGGGAGAACATGCAAACTCCGTACAGACAGCATCCGCTGTCAGGATCGAACCCGGGTCTCTGGCGCTGTGAGGCAGCAACTCTACCGCTTGGTCTTAATAGCCAAAGTTTCAACCATATTGATAATTATAAACTGCAGGATTTCATCACAAAGGGGGAAAGTATTTAGCTAACGACCGCAGTGTTTTTTTAATGTAAAATCTTCTCATTGAATGAGGTCCTTGGAGCTGTTAAATGGAATAAAACGAGTTAAATAGTTGACATAACTCAGTATTGTATTCATCATGAAACTGCATTTTTCCAGTGTTTTTTTATTCTCTCAGTGAATCATTTAATGAAGGTCAAGGTACACTTACTGATAATAGTCAGACAGGCTTTTCCACCCAACTTGCCCATACTGGCCAACATGCCCCACTTGTCCAACCTGCCTGCATTTGGCCCATATCCTACGGAGATGAGGAAACACTTTTTCACACAGAGAGTTGTGGGCCTGTGGAATTCTCTGCCTCAAAGGGCGGTGGGGGCTGGTTCACTGGATACTTTCAAGAGAGAGCTAGATAGGGCTCTTAAAGATAGCAGAGTCAGGGGATATGGGGAGAAGACAGGAACGGGGTACTGATTGTGGATGATCAGCCAAAATGGCGGTACTGGCTCGAAGGGCCAAATGGCCTACTCCTGCACTTATTGTCTATTGTCTATAAACCTGGCCTATACATGTATCTGTCTAAATGTTTGTTAAACGTTACAAAGTCCCTGCCTCAACTACCTCCTCTGGCAGCTCATTCCATGCACCCACCACCCTTGTGTGAAAAAGTTACCCATTAAATCAGGCTCCCTTTAAATCTTTCCCCCCTCACCTTAAGCCTATGTCCTCTGGTCCTCGTTTCACCTACTCTGGGCAAGAGGCTCTGTGCATCGACCCGATCTATTCCTCTCATGGGTTTTTTACACCTCTATAAGATCCCTCCTCATCCACCTGCGCTCCAAGGAATAGAGTCCCAGCCTAATCAACCTCTCCCTGTAGCTCAGGGCCTCGAGTCCCGGCAACATCCTCGTAAATCATCTCTGTGTCCTTTCCAGCTTGACAGCATCTTTCCTATAACATGGTGCCCAAAGCTGAACTATTGTGGTTCAAAATGGAGGAATTCAACTTTGCTGGAAATTTGAACCTGGTCAGTGCCATTAAATACATTATAATGTTGATAGATTGAATAACTGAGGCTGAGTACAATGTTCTGATGTAACCTTATGATGGGATTAGCAACCATGGCCAGTTTAGTTTAGTTTCGAGATAAAGTGCGGAAACAGGCCCTTCGGCCCACCGGGTCCGCGCCGACCAGCGATCCCCGCATATTAATATTAACCTACATACACCAGGGACAATTTTTACATTTACCAAGCCAATTAACCTACATACCTGAAGGTACACAGAATTGCTGGAGGAACTCAGCGGATGCAGCAGCATCTATGGAGCGAAGGAAATAGGCGACGTTTCGGGCCGAAACCCTTCTTCAGACTGATGGGGGGTGGAGAAAGAAAGAAGGAAAAAGGGAGGAGGAGGAGCCCGAGGGCGGGCGGATGGGAGGGTGGGAGGAGACAGCTAGAGGGTGAAGGAAGGGGAGGGGACAGCACAGGCTAGCCAAATTGGGGGAATTCAATGTTGATGCCATAAGGGCGCAAGGACCCCAGACGGAATATGAGGTGCTGTTCCTCCAATTTCCGCTGTTGCTCACTCTGGCAATGGAGGAGACCCAGGACAGAGAGGTCGGATTGGGAATGGGAGGGGGAGTTGAAGTGCTGAGCCACCGGGAGGTCAGGTAGGTTAAGGCGGACTGAGCGGAGGTGTTCGGCGAAACGGTCGCCCAACCTACGCTTGGTCTCACCGATGTAAATTAGCTGACATCTAGAGCAGCGGATGCAGTAGATGAGGTTGGAGGAGATACAGGTGAACCTTTGTCGCACCTGGAACGACTGCTTGGGACCTTGAATGGAGTCGAGGGGGGAGGTGAAGGGACAGGTGTTGCATTTCTTGCGGTTGCAACGGAAAGTCCCCGGGCACTTTCCGTTGCAACCGCAAGAAATGCAACACCTGTCCCTTCACCTCCCCCCTCGACTCCATTCAAGGTCCCAAGCAGTCGTTCCAGGTGCGACAAAGGTTCACCTGTATCTCCTCCAACCTCATCTACTGCATCCGCTGCTCTAGATGTCAGCTAATTTACATCGGTGAGACCAAGCGTAGGTTGGGCGACCGTTTCGCCGAACACCTCCGCTCAGTCCGCCTTAACCTACCTGACCTCCCGGTGGCTCAGCACTTCAACTCCCCCTCCCATTCCCAATCCGACCTCTCTGTCCTGGGTCTCCTCCATTGCCAGAGTGAGCAACAGCGGAAATTGGAGGAACAGCACCTCATATTCCGTCTGGGGTCCTTGCGCCCTTATGGCATCAACATTGAATTCCCCCAATTTGGCTAGCCTGTGCTGTCCCCTCCCCTTCCTTCACCCTCTAGCTGTCTCCTCCCACCCTCCCATCCGCCCGCCCTCGGGCTCCTCCTCCTCCCTTTTTCCTTCTTTCTTTCCCCACCCCCCATCAGTCTGAAGAAGGGTTTCGGCCCGAAACGTCGCCTATTTCCTTCGCTCCATAGATGCTGCTGCACCCGCTGAGTTCCTCCAGCAATTCTGTGTACCTTCGATTATCCAGCATCTGCAGTTCCCTTTTGAACAACCTACATACCTGTACGTCTTTGGAGTGTGGGTCTTGGAGAAAACATACGCAGGTCACGGGGAGAACGTACAAACTCTGTACGGACAGCGCCCGTAGTCGGGATCGAACCCGGGTCTCCGGTGCTGCATTCGCTGTAAGGCAGCAACTCTACCGCTGCGCCATCGTGCCGTCCATTTAGTAATGGTTTTATAAGTCCCCATGTTGAAGAGAAGTCCATTTGTTGCCTATCAACCTCACAGATCTTTTATGGGTCGTTATATTCAGAAGTAGTTCCGCATGGAACAGGATTCAATTTTGGGCCCTGAGTTTGGATTCAATTTTGTTGAGTTGACAGCCCGCTTTCACTGAAATGGGTGACAGCAACACAAATTAACACATCACCTGATGCACAATTTTAGTTCAGCTCAGATATCTATGATCGTGTACACTCATTCAATCATGGCTGATCGATCTCTCCCTCCTAACCCCATTCTCATGCCTTCTCCCCGTAGCCCTTGACACCCGTAGTAATCAAGAATCTATCTATCTCTGCCTTAAATATATCCACTGACTTGGCCTCCACAGCCTCCTGTGGCAAAGAATTCCACAGATTCACCACCCTCTGACGAAAGAAATTCCTCCTCTTCAACTGTCATGAACAGTGTGACTGATTCCAAATAGATGTTAACATCACGACTTTAAAGTCAAAGTAGAAAATTTCCACATGGCCTACACTGGGTCAAACAGACACAGCTTAATCACACATTACAAAACCCACCTCCTGCTTACCAGAGAAATCCAATTCAGCTGTAACTGTCTCCGATTACTCTTCTAGATTCACTCTCAGCAAAAGTTCACCGAAAGGCTTTTATCATTTGAAATCAAATTATATCATAAATTACCCCATGAGATTGATTTTATTTATCAACTTGTAATGCAACAGTAATATCAGGCTTTTAATATTAAGCGTCTTAATTCGCATGAATATTGAGTTTGCGATTATTTAAAAAGAAAAGTTCAATTTTGGAGTGCTAACATATATTCTTTCAAATGAAAAGTTAATCTAATCTTTTTTGCAGAAAATTAATTCTATTTTCATCATCCAGATTTGCTCCATTTATTCTTCTTGCTATAATATGCTTTTTAAAAATACTCTGCCATAATTACGGTATCTGAGTGAATTTCTTTTCTAAAGGTAGTAGCTATAAATGACTGTAGTAAAATATCCAAAGAGTAATTTGTTAGCAAAGATATATCTGTGGACTAAAGACAGGAGTTGCGGTAAAACATGATTCATCTTGAAATGTGCTGGAAATCTGTTCCTGA
The DNA here is from genome assembly GCF_010909765.2 of Amblyraja radiata. Lineage (NCBI taxonomy): Eukaryota > Metazoa > Chordata > Chondrichthyes > Rajiformes > Rajidae > Amblyraja > Amblyraja radiata. The sequence continues at coordinate 28,285,423 of NC_045983.1, read as the reverse complement.
TTGAGTCAACGGAACTGACGTGGGCATTAGTGCTTAGAGCTGTATTACACATTGAAGCATTTCTAATGTCACGCCCGCTCGCTCTAGTGATGGGACGGGTTCCTCCTCAGCATGTGGGTGACTAGCAGGTTGGCATAGAGGCGCAATGGTGGAGTTGCTGCCTTACAGCGCTGGAGACAGGCCCTTCTGCCCACCGAGTCCACGATGACCAGTCTGCGATGACCAGCGATCCCTGCACATGAATGCTATCCAACACACAATAAGGACAATTTACAATCCAACAAACCTGTACGTCTTTGGAGTGCGGGAGGAAACCGGAGCACCCGGGTTTTCCCCCGCGGTCACGGGGAGAACGTATGAACTACGTACAGACACGGTGTCGCAGCAGTAGATTTGCTGCCTTACAGCGCCGGAGACCCGGGTTCGATCCCGACTACGGGTGCTGTCTGCACGGAATGTGTACGTTCTCCCCGTGACCTGCATGGGTTTTCTTCAAGATCTTCAGTTTCCTCCCACACTCCAAACACGAACAGGTTTGGAGGTTCATTGGCTTGGTATAAATATAAATTGTCCCTAGTGTGTGTAGGATAGTGCTAGTGTGCGGGTATCGCTGGTCGAGGCGGACACGGTGGGCCGAAGGGCCTGTTTCTGTGCAGTGTCTCTAAACTAAACTAAACTAAACATGGTCCAGATCGCACTAGAGCATGATGATGTTAGGGAAGGGAGAAGTAAGAGATGTCTTGCGTGTATTCTAGAGGTTTCGTTTAGAGATACAGCATGGAAACAGCCTTTCGGCCCACCAGGTCTGCACCAACTATTGATAAGCCGTTTGCACTAATTCTGCATGATCACACTTTCTCATCCACTCCTTACACACCAGGGGCAATCTACAGAGGGCAATTAACCTTTAACCCGCTCGTCTTTGAGATGTGGGAGGAAACTGGAGCACTCAGAGGAAAAAGTGACTGACCAACATTGTGTAGTTTTGTTTATCACCTCCACCAACTTACTTACTTACTTACTTACTGCCTATTCTGCCTCCTGGCATGTAGGGCAGCAACCAAGGTCCTCCACTCAGCAGTGTTGATTCCTTCAGTTGCTGTTTCCGTAACATATTTGTTTTACGAGACAGGGTTGTTCGCCCTGTGCTCAACCTCCAACCTGGAGGACCAGTGGATCGCTCTTCGTCTCGCCTCTACCCTTCGACCTGTCCAGCATGGGAGACCCTAACAGGAGACGAATCTCCCGCTGGCATAGCTCTAGGGGTCACTGAGACACACAAGCTCCCCGACCACAACAAGGTTGCAATCCAACGGGGAGCCACCTGCACCAAGGTAGAGTGAAAAGCTGTTTGTAGTGCGCTGTCCATCCTCTGACTTCAACGAGCGGTTTAGTTCAGTTTAGTTGAGGGAGACAGTGCGGGAACAGGCCCTTCATCCCACCGAGTCCGCACCGAACAGCATTCTACAGATGTTGAAGAGTAAAACAACATCAAGCTACTGAGCAAACCAAGCAGCATCTATGAAGAGAGAAACGGATGTAATATTTAAGTTAATAACATTGTTATCAATTTGGGCAAGGCACATGAATGAATAAATAATTTTATTGGCCAAGTATTCACATACAAGGAATTTGCCTTGGAGCTCCGCCCGCAAGTGACATCATGAAATACTGTCTTAAGAGCATTGAGCATGCTGCCTCTTATTGCTTTTGAATTCCTTTAAGCGTTGGAACAGTGCACATGTCAATAATTCACACTAAGCATCTGGTAATTGCCATGTAGTTATTGTGTTTGAATACATAGCACTTAGCTGCTATTTGACAAGTGGTTATTATTACACTCCAGTTTATAGCTGTGTTAATTATATTGCTTGATATTTTCTTGTTTAATTTTTTTTCCAACCGAATGAACACTCTGTGCTTTGCATCCATTGCTGAGGCATCGACGCTTGCTGGGTGGTATACATTTGTGATTTCACTTAATGAGCAGGCTGGTGGCTCAATAATTGCTTTAAACCTAACAACACAATTCTATCATTTCTCGCGGAAAATTAAAATGAAATCGCATCAGAAAAAAAGGTTGACAAAGAATCTGTCCCATCTGCAATTTGAAAGCAAGGCGAATTGTTTTCAGTCAGCGAGTTTTACACAGTGCACATATATAAAGCCAAACACATCTAAATGTTGGGAGAGGCACAGAACAGGTGACTGAGTGAAAGGCTTGGATAGAGTGGATGTGGAGAGGATGTTTCCACTCGTGGGAGAGTCTAGGACCAGAGGGCATGGCCTCAGAATTAAAGGACGTTCCTTTAGGAAAGGGATGAGGAGGAATTCCTTTAGTCAGAGGGTGGCGAATCTGTGGAATTCTTTGCCGCAGAAGGCTGTGGAGGCCAAGAAAGTGGATATTTTTAAGGCAGAGGGAAATAGATTCTCGATTAGTACAGGTGTCAGGGGTAATGGGGAGAAGGCAGGAGAATGGGGTTAGGAGGGAGAGATAGATCAGCCATGATTGAATGGCGGAGTGGAATTACGGCCGATTGGCCTAATTCTGTCCTATCATATAATCAACTTAATAATGCACAATTATTGCCATTCTCCTAGATGAATTTCTACTCCACGTTCTTTAACAAATGGACATTCATAAGACCTAAGCACGCAAAGTGGGCCAGGCAGTATCTCTGGAGGAAAAGGATGGGTGAGGATTCGGGTCAGAACCCTTCTTCAGGCCCAATACCTCCAAATCTATAATGACTAATTAATATGATATAGACATACAGTGTAGGAAGGAACTGCAGATGCTGGTTTACACCGAAGATAGACACAAAATGCTGGAGTAACTTAGCGGGACATGCAGCATCTCTGGAGAGAAGGAATGAGTATGTTTTGGGTCAAGACCCTTGTGCTTTGGAATTTATATCAGTGTTTGCATGCAGGTAACGAGGATAGCATGGAGAACGTGGATAGGTGACGTTTTGGATCCGGACCCGTCTTCAGATCCGAAACGTCACCTATCCATGTTCTCCAGAGATGCATCTGCAGTTCTTTGTTTCCATGTCTATAAGTGCTATTTTGTAACTGTACTGAATTACCTGTGCATCCAAAATGTTGGAGTAACTCAGCGGGTCAGGCAGCATCTCTGGAGAACACGACCAGGTGACGTGCCGGGTCGAGACCCTTCTTCAGACCCGAAACGTCACCTCTCCATGTTGTCCAGAGATGCTGTCTGACCTGCTGAGTTACTCCGGCATCTGTTTTTACATCTCCAAGTGCTATTTTGTAACTGCACAGAACTCGTCAAGTCAAGTCAAGTTTATTTGTCACATACACATACAAGATGTACAGTGAAATGAGTGGCAATGCCTGCGGATTGTGCAAAAACAACAGAACAACAGAACAACAGAACAGAACGGAACCAGTATTTACATTTAAAAAAAAGACACAACAGTAATTATTCCTTGGTACACAAAATTGCTGGGGAAACTCAGCGGGTGCAGCAGCATCTATGGAGCGAAGGAAATAGGCGACGTTTCGGGCCGAAACCCTTCTTCAGACTGAGGGGGGGTGGGGGGGGGGAGAAAGAAGGAAAAGGGGCGGAGGAGGAGGAGCCCGAGGGCGGGCGGATGGGAGGGTGGGAGGAGACAGCTAGAGGGTTAAGGAAGGGGAGGAGACAGCAAGGGCTAGCAAAATTGGGAGAATTCAATGTTAATGCCATACGGACGCAAGGTCCCCAGACGGAATATGAGGTGCTGTTCCTCCAATTTCCGCTGTTGCTCACTCTGGCAATGGAGGAGACCCAGGACAGAGAGGTCGGATTGGGAATGGGAGGGGGAGTTGAAGTGCTGAGCCACCGGGAGTTCAGGTAGGTTATTGCGGACTGAGCGGAGGTGTTCGGCGAAACGATCGCCCAACCTAAGTAATTATTCCTTGGTGAGATCAGAGTTTACAGTCCTGATGGCCTGTGGGAAGAAACTTCGTCTCATCCTCTCTGTTTTTGCAGCGTCAAGTCAAGTCACATTTATTTATATAGCACATTTAAAAAAACAACTCTCGTTGGCTAAAGTGCTTTACATTTGTTATAAGAATAGTATAGACAAACAAACTACATACATATATACATATAGCCCTCGCTCAGTGGACGTCAGGAAAGGCTTGGGAGTATAGAGAAGATTTTAGTCTTGACTTAAAGGAGTCGATGGAGGGGGCAGTTCTGATGGGAAGGGGGATGCTGTTCCACAGTCTAGGAGCTGCAACCGCAAAGGCGCGGTCGTCCCTAAGCTTATGCCTAGACTGCGGTATATTCAGCAGCCCCAAGTCGGCCGATCTGAGGGACCTGGAGGTGGAGTGGTGGGTGAGAAGACTTCTAATGTAGGAGGGGGCAAGCCCATTGAGGGCTTTGTAGGCATAGAGGAGGGTCTTGAAATGTATACGGAACCGCACAGGGAGCCTGTGGAGAGAGGCCAGGATCGGGGTGATGTGGTCCCTTTTTCGGGTGCCCGTCAGGAGTCTCGCTGCGGCATTTTGGACCAGTTGCAGGCGGGACAGGGAAGATTGGCTGATGCCAGTGTAAAGAGAGTTGCAGTAATCTAGGCGGGAGGAGATAAATGTGTGGATGATCTTTTCGAGGCATGACAGTGGAGGCGCTTGCCTGACCGTAGCAGCTGGAACAGTCCGTTGCTGGGGTGGTAGGGGTCCTTCATTATCTTGCTGGCTCTGGATCTGCACCTCCCGGTGTATAGGTCCTGCAGCGGGGTGTATGTAGTTCCCATGGTGCGTTCGGCCGAACGCACTACTCTCTGCAGAGCCTTCTCTGCAGAGACTTTCATTGCCCGGGAAACAAATGAAAGCTTCAGGCTGTGGGCAGTTCACATGTAGCTTCAATTGGCCTGCCATGTACCTGTAGCTGTCTTGCTTTTGCCCTTTGATACATTCTCTACAAAAGTACGATGTGAATGGTTCCATCCCACACATGATGAAATGTGAAGAGCACTTCAAACGTTTCGAAAATAACTTTAGAAAGGTAATAGCTTTTGAGAAAAGCTGTCGTAGAATCACAATTTCCCAACTGGCACCTTTTAACATTGGCCCTGTTAAACGTACGATGATTGTGTACCATTAACCTCGCCGTGAAACAGTAATTATGATCTATATCATTACTATAAATAAACCCATCATGCTTCTAAATGGATTCAGTGGTCTGAAGCACTCATTTGGTTTCTAATGTTCTGCACCACTTTTTATCTTATTCATGTTCTATCAACGGTAAAGCATGATTGATAAGAATAAAGAGTACGCAAGTTCGTGAATCTGCATATATCAGCGAGTACAGCGCAGATTTTGGTGGTTGGTAGGGAGACAGATGAATATTGAAACTACGCAGACCTCGTTGCTTTTAAAAAAAATTCTATGCTAGAAATTTGCACCTTCATAAATAATGATCGCCTTAGACAATAGCTCAAAGCCATTACTTCTGTCGTGGGATATATAGGACCACCTGAACATCGTGTTTCAGGTAATTACCTGCACAGCCATTATACATTCATAGTCCAGTCTCAATAAAAAATTCACGATATAAATAAATCACATTGAAAGAGTATATTCATTTTGATTAAAAAAAAGGTTTGGAAGTGCTGTATATAACAAGACAATCTATCAATTTGATGGACTTTTTTTCCCCTGAAGATAATATTTCTGCCAAATGTTATTTATTAGTGTTTATTTTCTTAATAAGCAGGGATATAATGCCAAAGTTGTTTATGTTACTTATCTTACAAATGTGAAGCCAGCACTATAGCGGCACAGTGGAGCAGCGGTAGAGTTGCTGCCTCACAGCGCCAGAGACCCGGGTTCCATCCAGGCCACGGGTGCTGTCTGTGCGGAGTTTTTACGTTCTTCGGGTGCTCCGGTTTCCTCCCACACTCCAAAGATGCGCAGATTCGAGAGTCAATTGACTTCTGTTAATTGTAAATTGTCCCCCGTGTGTAGGATAGTGCTAGTGTACGGGGTGATCACAGGTTGGCATGGACCGAAAGGCCTGTTTCCACGCTGTACCTCTAAAGTCTAAAACTTGGACAGTGAGTGCAAGTACTAATCACTAATAGCCAGACAATGTAAAAATAGACATTGAAGTAAATCTGGAATGAAAAAGCAAGTGTCAGTAATGGTGTCATGGAAGTCCAAGATAGTTGTAGAAGTCTTAGGTTTAAGGTGAGGGGGGAAAGGTTTAATAGGAACCTGAGGGGTAACTTTTTCACACAAAGGGTGATTATGTGTATGGAACGAGCTGCCCGAGATGGTAGTTGAGGAAGGGACTATCGCAACATTTAAAAAACATTTAGATAGGTACGTGCATCGGATAGGTTATAAGGTCATAAGGTCATAAGTGATAGGAGTAGAATAAGGCCATCTGGCCCATCATGTCTACTCCACCATTCAATCATGGCTGAGCAACAGTATCTCTCCCTCCTAACCCCATTCCACTGCCTTCTCCCCATAACCTCTGACATTGGCACTAATTAAAAAATTATCTATCTCTGCCTTAAAAATATCCACTGACGGCCTCCACAGCCTTCTGTGGCAAATAATTCCACCCTCTGACTAAAGAAATCTCTCCTCATCTAAAAGAACGACCTTTAATTCTGAGGCTATGACCTCTAGTCCTCCCACTAGTGGAAACATCCTCTCCACAGGTTTAGAGGGATGTGGGCCAAATGCAGGCAGGTGGGACTAGTGTAGATGGGACATGTTGACTGGTGTTGGGCCGAAGTATATATGTTGTATGACTCTTAGTCATAGGGAGCTCATCAGGGAAGGAAGTCTTCTGCCTTGATCTGTACAACATGTGGCTCCAGAACCACTACAGTGTCGTAGAGAAAACTGCCCTTTGAAACGGCCCAGCGAGCCACGCAATTCAAGAGAAAAGATGACGGAACAACTATACCAGCCCGATTGCAAACTATCAATGATTAAAAAATACATAATCTGTTAATCTTTCACACATACATGACATTCTCATAGCGAGAGGGTTTGAGTATAGGTTCAAAGCGAGAGGATTTGAAGCATATCTAGGTATACAAAGAGTCACCACAAAAAGGGCACTGCCAAAGTTACCAATTACCCCTTTTTTGCCACAATGGTCCACCCCCCCCCTCCTTTCCCCCCCCCCCCCCCATTATTCCCCCCCTAATGTCTTGCTTCACCAGCATACTAACTTTTCGTGTTACATTTATATGAACACTTTGATTCCACTGCAGGTCAGCTCGGAGCAGAGGAGTTTATTCCCATTCTGTTAAAATGAACCACAATATAATGCAGCAATGTTATGATATTGAACAAAAAACATAGGTTTAAGGTGAAGGGGAAAAGATTTAATAGGATTCTGAGGGGTAACTTTTTCACACAAAGGGTGATGGGTATATGGATCAAGCTGCCAGTGTAGGTAGTTGAGGCTGGGACTATCCCAACGATTTAAGAAACAGTTGGACAGGTACATGGATAGGACAGGTTTGGGGGGATATGGACCAAACACAGGCAGTTGGGACTAGTGTAGCTGGGACATGTTGGCTGTAATGGGCAGGTTGGGCCGAAGGGCCTGTTTCCACACTGTAACATTCTATGACTCTAAAGTTCCCCAGTGAGCCTGTCCTGTTAGTGAGGCACAGCCTTCAGCACTTGTCTGATGATTACTAACTTCCTGAGTAAGTTGTTTCTAACTCCCATCAGTTTTGATCAATTTTCTTTACTTCCTCCCCAACTGTGGCCGATATATTTATTACCAAGATGACTGCATCTCCTGACAAATGGATTTTCCTTGTAGAGGAAGCATAATCTTTAGCATTTTGTTCTTCGCTCCTAATATAATGCCTGTTGTTGATAAATTATTTTCACACGAGGGCAAGTTTCAAATATAAATCTTCCAGATTTGCTCAGGAGGTTTCGTCACATTATCTTACGGAAGAAAAAATTCCTGTCAATTTATAGCCTGGTGATATAACTCAATAGTGTTTTCCCTGTCATTTGTAAAAAAAAGTCCAGTAAGCAAGATACAACACATAAAAGCGTGAATTTAGTGCGTAAAATATTGAATAATTATATCATTTAATTTAAATGACTTTGATTTAAGATTCGATCTTACGACGTGTACCGGTAAGGCACGCATTAAGATTGATCGCTGTATTCTCATGAGAAAAATAACGATGAGATTAAATTGAAAAAATGTTGTTGAGTTGATGAAAATGTAAAATTGGATACATCCTATCATTTATTGGAATCTCGGCCGAACGCTTGATACAAAATCATCTGATGACGTTCTCAAGTATATTCGATGGCATAAGGTCATAAGTTCATAAGTGATAGGAGCAGAATTAGATATCTCATAGAAACATAAAAAATAGGTGCAGGAGTAGGCCACTCGGCCCTTCGAGCCAGCACCGCCATTCAATATGATCATGGCTGATCATCCGAAATCAGTACCCCAATCCTGCTTTCTCCCCATATCCCTTGATTCCGTTAGCATCGAAACGAAAACATCCAGTGAATTGGCCTCCACTGCCTTGTGTGGCAGAGAATTCCACAGATTCATAACTCTCTGGGTGAAAACGTTTTTCCTCATCTCATTCCTAAGTGGCCTACCCCTTATTCTAAAATTGTGACCCCTGGTTCTGGACGCCCCCAACATCGGGAAATTTTTTCCTACATCTAGACTGTCCAATCACTTAAGAATTTTGCAACAGATTTTTCAGAGTAAAATTGATTGAGTCAATCAAATGAATTTGCCATTTAAAAGACAACGCTGGGCAACTTTATACTGTCCAGTGTTTACAGATAAAGAAAAATGATGCTGTCGCATCAGTGAAGTCCGAAGTGAGTGCTGCTTTGTCAGGTGCCAGGTTTTGGTTGAAATGTTGAGCTGAGGTTTTGTCTGGCCTCTCACATGGGCCCCAGATCTGAGGTAGGACGCGCTGGCGCTGGAGAAGGTCCAGAGGAGGTTTACAAAAATGATCCCGGCAATGGTTGAGTTAGACAACAGACAATAAACAATAGACAACAGGTGCAGGAGTAGGCCATTCGGCCCTTCGAGCCAGCACCGCCATTCACTGTGATCATGGCTGATCATCCGTAATCAGTCCCCCGTTCCTGCCTTCTCCCCATATCTCCTAACTCCGCTATCTTTAAGAGTATCTAACTCTCTCTTGAAAGCATCCAGAGAATTGGCCTCCACTGCCTTCTGAGGCAGATGATTCCACAGATTCTCAACCCCTTATTCTTAAATTGTGGCCCCTAGTTCTGGACTCCCCCAACATTGGGAACATGTTTCCTGCGTCTAACGTGTCCAAACCCTTAATAATCTTATATGTTTCAATAAGATCCCCTCTCATCTTTCTAAATTCCAGAGTATACAAGCCCAGCCCGCTCCATTCTCTCAGCATATGACAGTCTCACCATCCCTGGAATATTCTTGTGAACCTACTCTGCACTCCCTCAATAGCAAGAATGTCCTTCCTCAAATTTGGAGACCAAAAGTGCGCACAATACTTCAGTCTGAAGAAGGGTTTTGGCTGGAAAACGTTACCTATTTCCTGCGCTCCATAGATGCTGCATCACCCGCTGAGTTTCTCCAGCATTTTTGTCTACCTTCGATTTTCCAGCATCTGCAGTTCCTTCTTGAACACTGCACACAATACTCCAGGTGTGGTCTCACTAGGGCCATTCATCAGGAATGATCACAAACCATGAAAGGAAATATATAAAATGTGTCGTCCTAACTATTTTTGGTTGCATATTAATATTAAAAGCGTTGGTGTTACCATGGCAACCAGCCAAGCTACTGCAAAACTAGCAACTCTCTGCTTAAGATGCTGCACCATCGCAATAGCAATAGTTACCATTGCCCGAAAAGCAACCAAAATACAAACTTAGCCGTAATGAGTCTTCTATAAAATCATAATATGACAGTGCACATACAAGCCAGTAGGTGATGAGAAAAACCATGTTGAATGCTGATTATTATGATTATATTTTCAATCTATTCTCACGGTAAGATGGGTTTCCTTGTGCCGAATAAATTTCTCGACCATCGTCGGTGACAGACGGAGCCAACAATTATTTCTTAGTTAACGTGCAACTCCCGAGAGACCATGTTGGTTTCTCATCATTTACTTCAGTAAAAGGCAGTTAATGCTAATCATCCAATTTATTTAAGGAAATGTTAATTGCAGGCACAGAAAGGCCCAGCGTGGTACACGGATCTGCAAAGCACTAAAGATAAAATCCAGTTTGCTCAGTAAAACTTCTTCATAATGTATTTCCTGCCTCAGCCCACAAATGTAGCAGACGTTTGAGATAAAACACACTCTCCTTTTGTGACAGGTTTGAATTGATTGCCCTTTATGAATGACGGCACATCCAGATGAAGTGACATTTTAAAGTCTTGTTTTAATGTTGTCTATTGCAGCAGAACAGGGCTCATATCTTACTGTGTTCCTACAAGCAACGATTTGTTTTCCCAGGCATAATCTTAGTGGATTTATGTTGTATTAACTCTGCAGGAAATGCTTTGTTATTCTAATTATATTACACCGTTTGCTATTGGATTTTGTAGTGCTAAATCCCGTGCTCATACTGTAGTTTCAAAGATTTGTGCTTTTGCCCATCCAGGTTCTTTGAAATGTTCCCCTTTCCTTTTTTCATCATCATAAGATAGACCTCATTTACACTTTCGTTTTGTTTAGTTTAGAGATGAATGAATGTAGCAATGTTACAAAATTTTGAGATTTTAAAAATCAAGTCTGTAATTTATCCCATCAGATAAAGCATAAAAATAAGTTTAATTTGACACCTAATTCACTTTCATATCTCAAGTATTTAAAAAGTTATGGCCATTTTCATACTCGGAAATGAGCATCTTGTTCCCTATTGATTTTCTATGGACATAACAAAAAAGTTGTGATCGTGAACAGTCAAAAGCCCATAACTTTCTTAAAAATTAAGAGAACTGAATGAAATTTTCAGTTATCATAGATTGAAGCATTCTGAAACAAATATAAAATAATCTTACTTGGATGACCTGAAATTAAAGCATATAATTAGTTAGTTACCTAATTGTAGCTAATTTCAGACTTCAATTACTAGATCTAAACATCTATCCATTTCTTAATAAATGATTAACATTTTTAAATAGCCTAAATGTCCAAATAATATTCACAAATAATTCACAATAAAACATGATTTTTAAATCTCATTTACATTAATTTATAGGCCAAATGGAAGGAATTCAGTGTTCAATTGCTGTAAATAAATGCCCATTTAAATCAGCTTTCCAGTGGGTCTCTGTGGATCGCGCTGGTTTAGAACGTTCACATTGCGGTAGATTTGTGCCCCAAATGCCGAGAAAAATACTGCGCGATATAATGGGCCCAAAATGAGCTACTCGCAATATTAAACTTTGTATAAAGGGATCTTTAGAAGCCCTTTTTAATGTAAAAATATACAACCTACCGTCTGCTGTCTGCTTTATGAGACCCTGCGGTTGCTGGCGGTCGCGGGTTTAGAGATTGATTTTTAAACTACTATAACTATTATTCAAGGCCTTTAAACCTAATAATAGCTTTTGCGACGGGGTCTTCCAGCGATTTTTCGTTAATAATTAACTAGGCTGAACATCTTCGATTGGAACAGCCTAGAGAAAATCGCGTTTTAAACCCGCCCCCCTCTAAACGGCGCCAAAATCGCGCACACCCTCAGCGGCAGATTTTCAAAGACGCTTCAGGTAGGCTTTACAACATACCTAATGAATGGATGAATGAATGAATAAATCTATTGGCCAAGTATGTTCACATACAAGGAATTTGCCTTGGTGCTCCACTCGCAAGTGACAACATGACATACAGTGACTGCAGCGAGGAAACAGGCCCCTCGGCCCACCGGGTCCGCACTGACCAGAGATCCCAGCACGTTAACACTACCCTACACACGGTTTTCATTTTAGAGATACAGCGCAGAAACAAGCCCTTCAGCCCACCGAGTCAGTGCCGACCAGCGATCCCCGCACACTAATACTAGGTATGTTGCAAAGCCTACCTGAAGCGTCTTTGAAAATCTGCCGCTGCGGGTGTGCGCGATTTTGGCGCCGTTTAGAGGGGGCGGGTTTAAAACGCGATTTTCTCTAGGCTGTTCAAATCGAAAATGTTCAGCCTAGTTAATTATTAACGAAAAATCGCTGGAAGACCCCGTCGCAAAAGCTATTATTAGATTTAAAGGCCTTGAATAATAGTTATAGTAGTTTAAAAATCAATCTCTAAACCCGCGACCGCCAGCAACCGCAGGGTCTCATAAAGCAGACAGCTGAAGGTAGGTTGTATATTTTTACATTAAAAAGGGCTTCTAAAGATCCCTTTATACAAAGTTTAATATTGCGAGTAGCTCATTTTGGGCCCATTATATCGCGCAGTATTTTTCTGGGCATTTGGGGCACAAATCTACCGCAATGTGAACGTTCTAAACCAGCGCGTTCCACAGGGACCCACTGGAAAGCTGATTTAAATGGGCATTTATTTACAGCAATTGAACACTAAATTCCTTCCATTTGGCCTATAAATTAATGTAAATGAGATTTAAAAATCATGTTTTATTGTGAATTATTTGTGAATATTATTTGGACATTTAGGCTATTTAAAAATGTTAATCATTTATTAAGAAATGGATAGATGTTTAGATCTAGTAATTGAAGTCTGAAATTAGCTACAATTAGGTAACTAACTAATTATATGCTTTAATTTCAGGTAATCCAAGTAAGATTATTTTATATTTGTTTCAGAATGCTTCAATCTATGATAACTGAAAATTTCATTCAGTTCTCTTAATTTTTAAGAAAGTTATGGGCTTTTGACTGTTCACGATCACAACTTTTTTGTTATGTCCATAGAAAATCAATAGGGAACAAGATGCTCATTTCCGAGTATGAAAATGGCCATAACTTTTTAAATACTTGAGATATGAAAGTGAATTAGGTGTCAAATTAAACTTATTTTTATGCTTTATCTGATGGGATAAATTACAGACTTGATTTTTAAAATCTCAAAATGTTGTAACATTGCTACTAATACTAGGCTACACACACACTAGGGACGATATACAATGATACCAGGCCAATTAGCCTACAAACCTGTATATCTTTGGAGCGTGGGAGGAAACCGGAGCTCCTGGAGAACATTTTTTCATTAGATGCATGATTTGCCGATATCCATTCATAATTTTTCTTGACTACTTTTGACCATTTTATACGTTACTTGTTTATAACTGTAACACGAAGGCAAGGCTGACCCCTGCTTTGTGTGCTCAAGCATATAAAGTGGAAGCATATGAGTCAGGCAGCATCTCTGGCGAACATTTCTCCAAAAGTGTTGCCTGACCCGCTGAGTTACTACAGATTTTGTGTCTATCTTCGGTGTAAACCGGCATCTTCCGTTCCTTCCTACGCATGTGGAAGAACGCATTTGATAAATTGCCCCATGGTAGGCTGATCCAGAAGATTAAGATGCACAGGATTAACAGTCGCCTGGTCGTATGGATTCACTGATAGAAGGCAGTGGGTTGTGGCGGAAGAACAATACTCACTCTGGGCGTCTCTGACTGATGGAGTTCCTCTGGGATCTCTGCTGCTTAGAAACATAGAAAATAGGTGCAGGACTAGGCCTTTCAGTGTCCCCGTTCCTGCTTTTTCCCCATATTAAAAATATCATAAGGCATCTCACGGAAACATTACTAAACAAAATGTTACTCTCAGCCACGTTGAAATAGATGACCAATATCACAGACTAGTGAAAATCAAAATGAAAAATTGCAGATGCTAGAATTTTAAAATAAAAACACGAAATGCAAGAAATACTCAACAAGACTAGAGGACAGAGCTTGAAGGTGAGAGGAGCAAAGTTCAAAGGAGATTTTTGTTTTTACACAGAGTGGTTTGTAGCTGGGATGCGCTGCCAGGGATGGTGGTGGAGGCAGGCACAAATAGTTAAAATATAACAGCTTAAAATTAAAAAATTGTTTCAGAGGTTTTGGAGAGAGACAAATGGATCTGCAGAGACTTGAGTGATATAACTCACGTGCAGGCAGGTGAGATTAGTTTTATCTTGGCATCATGTTCAGCGCAGACATTGTGGGCTAAAGGGCCTGTTCTTGCGCTGTATTGTTCCACGTTCTATGCTCTGGGTCAGGCCACATCTGTGTGAGCAGCAGTGTTAACATGTCAAGCCAAAAACCCTTTGCCTGAACTGTCTTTGACCCGCTGAGCACTTCCAGCGCCTTGCGTTTTAACTCACGTCACAGGCGATCTAAATCAGTCCAAACCCTGACTTAAAGAGAAGACATAAATATTGTAAGGTCGGCTTTAGCATCAAATTAGCCGCTCACATTATTGAGCCCCCCCCCCTCCCCCGCTGAAGCAGACAGATACTGACAGCACTGTCAGTACTGGCTGGATGCTGATCTCTGTAACATAGCAGACAAAACCCAGTTGATGCGTTACTTACAATATAATGAAAGTGTACACGTCACTCACTCATCACAACCCCCCCCTCTGTCTTCCTTCATCCCCACTCTATTGCTAAGTAATAATTTAGTTTAGTTTAGTTTAGATGATACAGGCCCGGAAACAATCCCTTCGGCCCACCAAGCCCCAGCGCTGACCAGCGATCCCCGCACACCAACGCTATCCTACACACACAGAGCAGACAGTTTCCAATTTACAGAAGACAATTCACCTGGAAACCTGTACGTCTTTGGAGTGTGGGAGGAAACCGGAGAAAACTCACGCAGGTCACGGGGAGAACGTGCAAACTCCGCACAGAGAAGCAGCCGCGGTCAGGATCGAACCCGGGTCTCTGGCGCTGTAAGGCAGCAACTCTACCGCTGCGCCACTGTGCCGCCCAATCTGTAGCGTGAGGAAACTGTGATGCGAAGGTTGACTTAAATATTTCAACAAACTGGCCCCATAGCAGAAGCGTCCACGTCGCGGGGCTGGAAACGAGAAGTATCCCGAGCTAATCCTGCTACCACCATCATCTGTTGCAACAAGTGATGGCTCCCGCTGATTGGCGCCGGAAGCTTGCGTCCTTTTCAGGACGGACGATGACAGCGATGGACACGAAAGAAGAAGATCCATCAAATCGAAAATCTCACCATCAGCATTACCATTTTGTTTAAAATGGTAAATCAATTCAGCTTTAATACTGGAGAAGCCATGTTCCCTCATCCCTACTCAATCAATTAAGTAATAATCTGTAGCATAAGGAAACTATAACATGAAGGTAAACTTAAATAACCCAGCAAACCAAATATCAAGAGTAATATATATTTATTAAATGGTAAAATAATTATCTGTAATACTGGTGAAGATATTTTCATAGTGCAAATCCTTGTTTCCATTGCTCTTTGATTGCATTTCGACACAAAAATGCTGGAGTAACTCAGCGGGACAGTGAGCATCTCTGGAGAGCAGGAATGGGTGATGTTTCGATGTGATGGACTGGCTTTAAAGAGGCCCTTCTTTAAAGGCAGCACACTGCAGTACTGTTGAAATCAGCCATTATGCTTCTGTTGCCTCTTGTTCTGGTCTCTGGTTTCTGGTCTCAGGCCTTTGGCATTAGCCACCTGAGTAGAAGGACAGAGGAGAATGCTCCTTCAGCAAGCCCTGACTTCATGAGTGGGTCAAAGTCACTTGCAGGTAAATAAACACCTTTGGTGCTGGGCACTTTTTTCCCCCGCACGACGAATCTAAATCATCGTGCTGTGTGGATTCGAAAGAAATTGGACTGACGGGAATCTTGGGAGAATAAAAAAATTTGCATCTCAAAGGGTAGGCTGTCAAATCAATCACCCTCTTCCGACAGGAAGGATAACAATACGCATGCTGGCATTCTGACCTACGAGCACAAATTAAATCTAATGCCGTCAAACACTTGTCAGGAGAAGATAGGGAGACTGCACTCAGGCGCCTTGTGAGGATTGCTATGGAAATAAAAACTGTTGTCGTTGAATTAACGAGCCAGTCAAATGTTTCAAAGTCCGCTGAATAATTGCCACATGAATTAAATATCTGAAGTTTAATATGGCTTCTTTGCATATTGCTATACCTTGAATTGAGTGGAGGGATTATTAATTTTTCTCTCCGTAATCACCAGTCCAGATTATAGGGCATACTTGTAAATATGCAATTTGATGCAAACCTTCAACGAGTGTTGGAATTTTGGACCCAGGTAGGATATAGAAAATTAATGGGGTTATTTAAATACGTTGAACATGGTTTAAGGTGTAGAAACATAGAAACATAGAAACATAGAAACATAGAAAATAGGTGCAGGAGTAGGCCATTCGGCCCTTTGAGCCTGCACCGCCATTCAATTTGATCATGGCTGATCATCCAACTCAGTATCCTGTACCTGCCTTCTCTCCATACCCCCTGATCCCTTTAGTCACAAGGGCCACATCTAACTCCCTCTTAAATATAGCCAATGAACTGGCCTCAACTACTTTCTGTGGCAGAGAATTCCACAGATTCACCACTCTCTTTGTGAATTTTTTTTTTCTCATCTCGGTCCTAAAAGACTTTCCCCTTGACCTTAAACTGTGACCCCTTGTTCTGGACTTCCCCAACATCGGGAACAATCTTCTTGCATATATATTGTAGGAAGGAACGGCAGATGCTGGTTTAGGAGTAACTCAGCGGGTCAGGCAGTATCTCTGGGGAGAAGGAAGGGGTGAATCCAACAACAGGTTACTGCTCTTTTCAAAACGTAGGGTAGAACTAGTGTACAGGGATCGCTGGTCGGCCCTGGACTCAGTGGCCGAAGGGCCTGTTTCTCTGGAAATCTAAAAATCCTAACATGTCGGATCGTTGCACCTTTAAGAATCTGTTCATCGTTATACAAGAACAGGAATGCAGCAGGAATGTAGTTAGATTCTCAAACCTACCTCACCATTCAATATCCACCTCAGGCCTCCTCTCCTGCTCCTTACCAGTTCCCTACAGCTTCGATCTTTCAAATATTTATCTACCTTCATTTTAAATATTTATAATGAGCTAACCTCCACAACTCGCCGGGGCAAAGATTTTCTGCACCATTCTCCGCGTGAAAATAAATTCTATGTAGTTTGTAGGAAAGAACTGCAGATGCTGGTTTCAATCGAATGTAGACACAGAATGCTGGAGTAACTCAGCGGGACAGGCAGCATCTCTGGAGAGAAGGAATGGGTGCATTTCGGGTCTCCAGAGATGCTGCCTGTCCCGCTGAGTTAGTCTGGCATTTTGTGTCTACATTCTATGTGGTTTGGTTTTAAATGATTGCCCCTTTATCTTGTGTTCAAGAGAGAGTTATAATCAACTCTTAGGGCAAATAGAATCAAGGGATATGGAGAGAAAACAGGAACGAAGTACTGATTCTGGATGATCAGCCATGATCATTTTGAATGGCGGTGCTGGCTCAAAGGGCTGAATGACCTACTCCTGAATCTATTTTCTATGTTCTTATTTTTCTAATCTGTTTCCCCTCATGTTTGAGATTATCCTACTAGTGAAAACATCTCAATATCTACCCTATCACCCCATCTTTATTTGTTTCAATAGGATCACCCCCTTATTCTTCTAAGCTTCACAGAATTCACAGAATATACCTTTTGAGCCTCCCTTATCCAGCCAATCTTTAAGAGTCAAGAGTTAAAAGTGTTTTATTGTCATATGTCCTGAAACGGAACAATGAAATTCTTACTTGTAACAGCCTAACAGATATGTAAACATTGTAAGACAGACACAGAATGCTGGAGTAACTCAGCGAGTCAGGCAGCTGGACAAAAAGGACTAGGCGACGTTTCGGGTCGAGACCCTTCTTCAGACTGAGAGTCTGGGCAGAAGGAAACTAGAGGTGCGAAAAGATTCAGAACAAATCTGAGCCGGCAATGATGACCAAGGAAAGGTGGAGCCCACAATGATCTATTGTTGGCTGTGGAAGAGGTGATAACGAATGGATATATGAATGCAAACAGTGGAACTAGCAGGATGTCTAGGTTGGGGGAGAGATAGAGGGATCTGTAACATAGTAATCTGTAAAACACATAATAAACAACAAAGTTCAGTGTGGGTGTGTGTGTTCAGTGTATATATAATATATATCTAATATATATGTGAACACACACACACATAATATAATATCGGTAATCTGTAACATAGTAATCTGTAAAACCCATGTATATATTAATATGAAATATACAAAAAAGTTATATATATATATATATGTTATATAACTTTTTGGTCTAAATTATATTTATACATCCATATAGGAGGAAAAAATATATAAACAGAAAATAGTGCAAAGTAAAAAATAAATGCCCCCAAGTCTATAAACTGTAGTTCGGAGCCTATTTTGAGGTTGTCATGTTTAATAACCTGATGGCTGCAGGGAAGAAGCTGCTCCTGAACCTGGACGCTACAGTTTTCAGGCTCCTGTACCACCAATTATCCCAGCTATTGCTCTGGATATACTAAATGTTGTTGCTTGGTGGACTGGATTTGCCTCTTAAAGCATCGGACTCAGTTGCAGCACTGGAAGAGATATTAAGCTGGTATTATCACTGGGAATCAACCTGATATCATTCAGCCCTCAGTGCAATACATGGTTTATCTGGCTTTGACATTTTGGAGCAAAATTCCATATATATGAATTTGACTGGTTAAATGAATGAAAATGTAAGTGTTAGATTTATCCTCCATCTCGATAGACCATCTCTTCATGTAGCAGGATAATTGATTAGCTCCGAGTTGCCATGGTAGTCTGTGATTAACTGGAAAATGCTGATGCTGAAAACCCAATGAGCATTTCTCCGGGCAGTCTGTTCAGATCTGAGATCACAAGTAAATGATAGGAAATGCTATCATTTGATTTTAAAATGTCCTCGATGCAATAGAGCCTCAATTATGAAAAAGGTGAGGTGTACCTAATACATCATCTGGAGTTTAGTGAAAAGAGTCAGATTTTTGTTTTTATACTTGTCCCGATCGGAGAACAAAATATAGTAATAGTTGGAGATACAAGGAACTGCAGATGCTGGTTTACAAAAAAAAAAAAGACATAAAGTGCTGGAGTAACTCAGCTGGTCAGGTAGCACCTCTGGTGAAAATGGATAGGTGACACTGGGTCCAGACCCAAAACATTACCTTTCCATGTTCTCCAGAGATGCTGCCTGATCTGCTGAGTTACAATGTCATAATTAGGATGGTGACTAATTTACAGATGTTTGACTACGACACTGTGTAGTTTAGTGAACCTACTATCCTACACCTACACGTAAACCTAGGCCCACAGTTTAGTAAAACTACTATCTCCCTCATTGATGAACCTCGGACTATCTTTGGTTGGACTTTGCTGGCTTTACCTTGCACTAAAATCTAATTCCTTTATCAGGTAACTACACCGTAAATGGCTCGATTGTAATCATGTATTATCTTTCCGCCGACTGGTTAGCACGCAATAAATGCTTTTCACTGTACCTCGGTACAAGTGACAATAAACTGAACTGAACTGAATCTAGATAAAAGAAGATACGATTTATTTCAATCATGTAGAATTTAATTCAGCTGACCATCACTCCTGCATGAGGATACACACCTTTTACAAAGACAACCACAATATTGTGAACTTGTAGCATTTCTGTTTACGGGTTGTTGCAGCTCAGTTTAAATTTAATTTTGCCATTAAATTTGTCATGTTGTGATGTTGTCAAGCTTTTAAGAGTTCGGAGAAGATTTATCAGGATGTTGCCAGGATTTGAGGGACTGAATTGTAGGAAGAGGTTGAGCAGGCGAGGGCTTTATTCCTTAAAGCGCAGGAGGATGAGAGGTGATCTTCTAGAGATGTACAAAATCATGAGAGGAATAGATTGGGTAGATGCACAGAGTCTCTTGCCAAGAATAGACACTCTGAAGAAGGGTCCAGATCCAAAACGTCACCTATTGTTTTCAAACGTCACCAGAGATGCTGCCTGACCCGCTGAGTTACTCCAAAACTTTGTGTCTATTATTTGTAAGCATGTTCCAAGGACAGTTTACTCCAGGTCAGTATGGTGTGGGGGGGGGGGGACCTTTCCCTTTGTCCTATTTTCACACAGACCTCCTTATCTACGCATCTCCCTCTCCCCTGACATCAGTCCGAAGAAGGGTTTCGACCCGAAACGCCACCCATTCCTTCTCTCCTGAGAAGCTGCCTGTCCAACTTTTTGTGTCTATCTTCGGTGTAAACCAGCATCTGCAGTTCCTTCCTACAGGTAAACAGGATGGATATAGTGCCTGTATCTCCACAAGTTGGTAGTGTGCCTGCCATTAAACAGTTGAATCCTGATTGTGCACTTCAGGACCAAGAGAGGCGTCATTCCGCCAATAAAGAAATAAATAAATGTATGCTTCATTAGGAAGACCCACTCATAAAAAATTCATTTTGAAATTTCATGACGATTTCTCTGTGCAAATTCCAGGCCCTGAGATACCACTGCTTATGCATAATATTGATACCCTAGAGATAGAATGAATGCATTTATTCAAATTTAAATATAGCTGTAGCAACTTTTACTGAACCCTCTAGGTTAGCGATATAAATCAAAGCCATTTACATGACGTTGATTGATGGCCACAAAATATAATTACTTGGATACCTGGCACCGGATAATCACTTCACCTGAAAAGGAATGATTATGAGAGATGCTCATTTTTTATTTATCAATCATCATTAATTCACATTCTCCATCACACAAATAAATGATTGCAGGCTTACATTAGGTGAAGCAGGTGCCCCTGTTAAAGGGACAGTACAACCTAAACACAAGCAGTCGTTCCAGGTGCGGCAGAGGTTCACCTGCACCTCCTCCAACCTCATCTATTGCATCCGCTGCTCTAGGTGTCAGCTGCTCTATACCGCGTGAGACCAAGCGTAGGCTTGGCGATCGCTTCGCCCAACAACTCCGCTCGGTTCGCATTAACCTACCTGATCTCCCGGTGGCTCAGCACTTCAACTCCCCCTCCCATTCCGAATCCGACCTTTCCGTCCTGGGCCTCCTCCATGGCCAGAGTGAGGACCACCGTAAATTGGAGGAGCAGCACCTCATATTTCGCTTGGGCAGTTTACACTCCAGCGGTATGAACATCGACTTCTCTAATTTCAGGTAGTCCCTGTTTTCTCCTCCCCTTCTCAGCTCTCCCTCAGCCCACTGTCTCTGCCTCTTCCTTTCTTCTTCCCGCCCCCACCCTCACCTGAAGAAGGGTCTCGACCCAAAACATTGCGTATTTCCTTTGCTCCATAGAAGCTGCCTCACCCACTGAGTTTACCAGCATTTTTGTCTAGTGTAGATGCACAGGGTCAATTGGCCAGAGTAGGGGAATCGAGGACCAGAGGACATGGGATTTTCAAGGTGAACGGGATAAGATTTAATAGGAATCTGGTGGGTAACCTTTTCACACTAAGGGTGGTGGGCGTATGGTGCAGCGGTATAGCTACTGCCTTACGGCGCCAGAGACCCGGGCTCGATCCCGACCACGGGTGCTGTCTGTATGGAGTTTGTATGTTCTCACCGTGACCTGCGTGGGTTTTCTCCGAGATCTTCAGCTTCCTCCCACACTCCAAAGACATGCAGGTTATTGGGTGAATTTCCTTGGTAAAAATGTAACATAAAATGTCCTTAGTGTGCGAAGGGTAGTGTGTATGTATGGGGAGCGCTGGTCAGTGCGGACTCAGTGGGCCCAAGAGCCTTTTTCTGCGCTGTATCTCTGAACTAAATTAAACTTAACAATGGGGAAATTCGGCAGAGAATCCTTCTTGGATAATAATAATAAAACGTTCCATTGAGGATGTTACTGAGCAAAGATTCATCCTTGAACGATAAAAATAGACCCCATTGAGCGATGTGTCAATTATTATGGACACAGTTCTGCAATATAAGAATAGTAGAGTTAAGAGATAGATCTTTGTGACAAATGCCTTGCTAATCCATCACAGACTGCCAACTGATGTGCTAACTTAAAATAAATTAACATTATTTGGCTTGTTTAGCTGCTACATAGATGTGAATTCCGAATTTATCATTATGGCTTACGATGTAGGCCAAATAGCATAAATGAAGGTCAGATGTGGCCATACAGTGTGGAAACAGGCCCTACCGCCCAACTTGCCCGCACTGACTGACATGTCCCATCTACACTAGCTGCCTGTGTTTAGCCCATATCCCTCTAAACCCGTCCTATCCATGTACATGTCTAAAGCCTCAACTACCTCCTCCGGCAGCTCATTCTGTGCAATTACTGCCCTCTGTGTGAAACCTCTACTCCTCAGGTTCCTATTGAATTCCCCCCCCCTCCCCCCCTCGCCCCCCCTGACCCTAACTCTAACCTTAACCCAAATCCTAACCCTAACCCTACATTTGTTATTTATCAATTTTATTTAACAGTTCACATCATAACTTTATAAAGATAAATCAATTGAAACACAAAATTATCACACTCCAGGGACAATTTTACATTTGTACCAAGCCAATGAACCTACAAACCTGTATGTCTCTCGAGTGTGGGAGGAAACCAAAGATCACGGAGAAAACCCACGCTGGTCACAGGGAGAACGGTACAAACTCCGCACAGACAAGCACCCGTGGTCGGGATCGAACCGCGGTCTCCGGCGCGGCAAGCGCTGTAAGGCAGCGACTCTACCGCTGTGCCACCGTGGCCGCCCACGTTTCTCCCAGCAAAGTTCAGACCTCTCTGTCACTCATTTCAATTGAGGAGAAAATCGAACTCTCAATTTGACACCAGGTATTTGAAACGTTTAAGATCACAGGATCAAATTCATGTTTGTGGTATTAAAATATTGAGCCTACTGCTAACAGTTAAATCATATAACCTGAGCGGAGCGCTCTAATAATTGAATTTTTAGTGGGTGTTTGAGAGTACAGTCATTAAATTAAGAACTGCATGTTGCAGAGGTCTGAAACAGGAACGCACAAAGCCAAATTAAACAATGATAAATTATTAAACACTGTTTTAGTTCTCAATAGTAGCTCCTGGGAAGAAACCTCACAGAGAGGGTGAAGTTCAGAAAATAAATCTGTACTACCTGAATGAGTTACCTCGTTGCTCCATCTGTTGAATGTTTTTTTTAATGTTTATTTTATTAGAAGCAATTGTACAAGAAGAAAACAATCGACATCAAGTCAAGTCAAGTCAAGTCAAGTCAAGTTTATTTGTCACATACACATACGAGATGTGCAGTGAAATGAAAGTGGCAATGCTCGCGGACTTTTGTGCAAAAGACAAACAACCAAACAACCAAACAAACTATAAACACAATCATAACACACATATTCTTTTACATAATAAATAATGGAAGGATAGGCGTTTACAGTCCGAATGGCCTCTGGGAAGAAACTCCTTCTCAACCTCTCCGTTCTCACCGCATGGCAACGGAGGCGTTTGCCTGACCGTAGCAGCTGGAACAGTCCGTTGCAGGGGTGGAAGGGGTCTCTCATGATATTGTTGGCTCTGGAGTTGCACCTCCTGATGTATAGTTCCTGCATAACAATGTCCATAACAATGATACAATTTTCGTACAGCTTCAGTTTTAAGGTTTTATAAACTGATGAATGAATTGGAAAAAAAGGTAAAAAGGAAAGAATGAAGAGAAAGAAGAGAGATACAAAAAGGAGAGAAGAAAAGACCCCTGAACTGACAAAGAAGTGAAAGAAAAAAAATGAGGGAAAAAACGGAGATATGTCCCACTATCCTTCCCTACCCCCGCTCGCCCAACCCAAGCATCGGTTTTAAATTTGTGTTCAACCATTCTGTTGTTGAAGAAATTCAATAAAAGGAGACCATGTTTTGGAAAATTGGTCTGATTTATCAGCCAGAACGAGCCTTATTTTTTCTAGATGTAGTGTCTCGGTCATTTTTGTGATCCCCATCTTCACTGTGGGAACTGTTATCCTTTTCCAGAATTTAAGTATGTTTTTTCGCAGTTATTACCATCTATGGAATGTTATCAGAGTGTCACAACGGCGCTGTTTTTAAAGGGTTAAAAGACATGAAAGCAGTCCTGTGGATGTAGATCACGACAAAAAGCATCCGAGTAGGGAGCTAAAATTC
Organism: Amblyraja radiata; assembly: GCF_010909765.2. NCBI lineage: Eukaryota > Metazoa > Chordata > Chondrichthyes > Rajiformes > Rajidae > Amblyraja > Amblyraja radiata. Next base: position 28,261,260 of record NC_045983.1, on the reverse strand, counting down.
ACCAGAATGCATAACTCAGAGAGGTGGAGAGAGAGGAGGTTTAGTTTAGTTTAGTTTGGTTTAGAGATACAGCGCGGAAAAAGGCCCTTCAAGTTCAAGTTCAAGTTCAAGTGAGTTTATTGTCATGTGTCCCTGTATAGGACAATGAAATTCTTGCTTTGCTTAAGCACACAGAACATAGTAGGCATTTACTACAAAACAGATAAGTGTGTCCATATACCATAATATAAATATATACACACATGAATAAATAAACTGATAAAATGCAAATAACAGAAAGTGGTTATTAATAATCAGAGTTTTGTCCGAGCCAGGTTTAATAGCCTGATGGCTGATCAGCCCACCGAGTCCGCGCCGACCAGCGATCCCTGCACTCTAGCTCTATCCTACATGCACTGGGGACAATTTACAGGTGCACCAAGCCAATAACTTGAACCCTGTACATCTTTGGAGTGTGGGAGGAAACCGGAGCTCCTGGTGAAAACCCACTCAGTCACAGGGAGAACGTACAAACTCCGTACGGACAGCACCCGAGGTCGGAATCGGGCTCGAGCCTCTGCCGCTGTAAGGCAGCGACTCTGCTGCTGCGCCACCCTGCCACCCTGTTTGTACATTTAGTGATAAGGCTTGAGGAAGGATGTAGAGAGAACACAGGTAAGGTTCAATAGAATGGCCCTGTGGATGGGAACTTTGCTGCCCTGAAATCATGGCACCTTCAACAAAGGTGCAATGACCCCGTGCAGAAATGACCATGTGCTAGAGTCAGCAGACCAATGTGAACTCCTGAACACGGTGCTTAGGCTAGAAAATTAGACGGGAGCCACTTGAGGGAGTTGCTCTCTAGAGTAGGGGTGGTATTTGATGGAGAGAGAGAAGGATGGACGATAGGCTTTGTAATCAGTGCAGAAGTTTGTAAATACTATAGTGGTGTTCAAGATGCTTTAATACAGGCACATGGGAGAGCAGGGAATAGAGGGATATGTATCATGTACAGGCAGACAAGATGAGTTCAACTTGGCATCATGTTCGGCACAAACATTACTGTGCTGTTCTATGTATATATGTACCTGTAAGTGTTTGTGTTTGTGTGTGTCTGTGTGTCAGTGTTGGTGTGTGTGTTTGCATGTCTGTGAAAGTGTGTGTGTGTTTGTGTGTGTCCCTGTGTGTATATGTGTGTCTCTGTGTGGCAGTGTTGGTGTGTGTGTGTTTGTGCGTCTGTGAAAGTGTGTGCGAGTTTGTGTGTGTCAGCGTGTGTCCTTGTGTGTATATGTGTGTGTGTCTCTGTGTGTGTGTGTTCGTGTTTGTGGGTGTGCGTGAGTGTGTATGTTTGTGCCTCTGTGTGGTTGTGTGTGTCGATGTGCGAGTGTGCGCTTGTGTGAGTGTGTGCGTGTGTGCGTGAGTGAGTTCATGTGTGCAAGTGTTTGTGCCTGTGTGTGTGTGTGTGTGTGTGTTTATGTCTATGAGTGTGTTGGGAGGGGGGGGGGGGTTAAGGTGTGAGGAGTGCATTTAAATGTAAAACTGGAGGGGAAAAGGGACCTCAATAAAGGGGGATGTATACAAGGGTGAAAGTGACAGTCACTCCCTCAACAAAGGGCTTTCTGGAAAATAAAATACAGATAGTCCTGACATTGAATCATTGCAGTCACCATCATTTTCTTTATTCATCAAAATATTAAGAACTTGATGTTCTTTTTTCGTGCCAAAATCATTACTGTACCATTGTTTATGCAGTGTGGTATTTTCAGGCAACATTACCCTGAACATCTACAGTCTGAAGAAAGGTCCCGAGCCAAAACGTCACCCATCCACGTTCTCCAGAGATGCTGCCTGACCCACTAAGTTACACCAGCACTTTTTAAAACCAGCAACGGCAGTTTCCTCATTTCAACATGACCTACTTGATCAGTATGAATGAGTCTGGAAGTTATTCCTGGTGTTCTGCAATAGTTGGCTAAGGATTTCACTGGCGTTCACTATATTGACGTGTTTCCAAAATGCTCATCAAGTGATAGGAATGAGCCTGGAGCTATGAAGCTTTGGGAAATTATTTTCATGAAATTAGAAATTGGATATCGGTTTGATGCTGGCACCTGTATTGTGAATATTGTGATGACAGTTTAGAAGGATGAGGGGACACCTCATTGAAACTTACCGAATAGTGAAAGACTTGGATAGAGTGGATGTGGAGAGTTTGTTTCCAATAGTGGGAGAGTCTAGGATCAGAGGTTATAGCTTCAGAATTAAAGGACGTTCCTTAGGAAGGAGACGAAGATGAAGTTCTTTAGTCCGAGGGTGGTGAATCTGTGTAATTCATTGCCACAGAAGGCTGTGGAGGCCAAGTCAATGGATATCTTTAAGGCAGAGATAGATAGATTCTTAATTAGTATGGGTGCCAAGGATTATGGGGAGAATGGGGTTGAGAGGGAGAGATAGATCAGCCATGATTGAATGGCGGAGTAGACTTGATGGGCCGAATGGCTTAATTATGCTCCTATCACTTGTGAACATGAATATGGCAAAGGCAGTCAGCTTATTGCCAATCATAATGTTTTCTATTTGTGGTCAAACGATAAAGGCAATACTAATAGTGTTACTCAGCGGGTCGAGCAGCATCTCTGGGGAAAAAGAATAGTCGACGTTTTGGGTTGAGACTCTTCTTCAAACTGAGAGTCACGGGAGAGGGAATCTAGAGGTATGAGATGCTACAGAACCTTAAGGTTGTTGACCCGAAACGTCACCTATTCCTTTTCACCAGAGATGCTGCCTGACCCGCTGCGTTACTCCAGCATTTTATGTCTATCTTCGGTGTAAACCGGCATCTGCAGTTCCCCGCCCGCACTGAAAGTGTTACTTCTCGTCGAGCCTCCAAATATTAATCTAATCAGGAGTTTTGTGCAAGCACAACTAGAAATGCTGTTGTCAATATGGATCAAAGACCAATATCAATAGAACGTCTCAATGAGTTTCATGGTTATTTGGCATCAGGCTAAATCCTTGTTTGAAGATTTGATGACCAAAGTCCTGAAGGGTGAGTGCTTTGAAGTTAGTAATGGATGGATTTAACAATTTGATTTTCATTATAGTGACTGGTCAGGCAGCTGCTTGGGAGAGTGTCGCTGCCGGGAGCTACGAAGGGGAACTCCAGGAAGTTATTTGGGAAGAACGTTTTCAACGATGACCAAAGGGGGGTTGGAAACAAAATGCTGGAGTAACTCAGCGGGACAGGCAGCATCTCTGGAGAGAAGGAATAGGTGACGTTTCTGGTCGAGACCCTTCAGTCGGGAGAGAGGGAAACTGGAGATATGGTTGGGTACAAAGAACATGTAAGGTGTGAAAAAGGACAGCTCAAAGCAGAAGATGTTCAAGGGAATGTAGAATGGTTCATTGATGGCTGACTGAAAAGTGACACCGAAGCATGCAAATAGTAAAATTAATCAGGACAGTGGAACTAGTAGGAGAGCTAGGGTGGGGGAGGGATGGACAGAGAGCGGGAAAGCAAGGGCTACTTGAAGTTAGAGAAATCAAAATCATGCCGCTGGATTGTAAGCAGCCCAAGCGAAATATTGTCACCTACCCGTCATCCAACAAGCCGATTAGTTTCACTGTCCTCCTGATTAATTTTACTGTTTGTATGCCTCGGTGTCACCTTCCCCTCAGCCAACAATGAACCAACGGGTGACGTTTTGGGTCGGGACCCTTCTTCAGACTGGTACGTTGGCACAAAGCAGACGACCATCAAGGAAATTGTTAGCTGAGGGGAAGGTGACAAGGAAGGATACAATCAGTAACATTAAACAGAAGACCAGTGAAACTAGTTGGAGAACTAGGGTTGGGGAGGGAGGGAGATGCTGCGTTTTCTCCAAAGCTGCTACCCGACGTGTTGAATTACGATGCACCATTTTGTGTCCATATTCGATGTTGACTCAATTATTTTGGAAACAGATGGGGTGATGGCTTGTATTTCTCAGGGAGAGAAGACGAGAAGCTTGGATCAATACAGCGAGAAACTAATTAACATTACAGTTTGGGGAAAATGCGTTAGTTTTGCACTATTATTGTTTGTAGTTTGTTTGTTTATGTATATGTGTATATATATCAAAGCAGAAGATGCTCAAGGAAATGTAGAATGGTTCATTGATGGCTGACTGAAAAGTGACACCGAGGCATACAAATTCTTACAGGACCCTTCTTACACATATATATATATATATATATATATGTAAGAAGGGTCTCGACCAGAAATGTCACCCATTCCTCTCCAGAGGTACTGCCTGATCTGCTGAGTTACTTCAGCATTTTGTGTCTACCCACACCCACACACACACACACACACACACACACACACACACACACACACACACACACACACACACACACACACACACACACACACACACACACACACACACACACACACACACATCATCATCAGTCTCAAGAAGGGTCTTGACCCGAAACATCACCCATTCCCTCTCTCCAGAGATGCTGCCTGACCCGCTGAGTTGCTCCAGCATTTTAATACGTGGAAATTAATTTGGGCACATAGCCTTTCCTAATTTAGTTGAACCATTGAAAAATTAGATTTAATTCAGTTTCCAGGGCGGCACAGCGGTAGAGTTGCTGCCTTATAGTAAAAGCCCTGTCCCACGGTACGAGTTCATTCCAAGAGCTCTCCCGAGTTTGCCCTGATTCGAACTCGGAGATTTACGGTAATGGCCACTCGTCGGTACTCGGGGCTCTCGTGGACATTATTCAACATGTTGAAAAATCTTCACGAGTCTTCCCGTGCTTAGCTGCCTTTAGCGAGTCTTCCCGAGTACCTGCCGTTTAGCGTTACGAGCCGCTAAGAGACGTCCCCGAGCTCCGACGTACCCGCTACGTTCATTCTCCGTGCTTACCACGTGTTTGATTTTTTATAAACTCGGGAGAGCTCTTGGAATGAACCCGTACCGTGTGACATTGGCTATAAGCTGCCAGAGACCCAGGTTCGATCCTGACCATGGGTGCTGACTGTATGGAATTTGTACGTTCTCCCCGTGACCTGCGTGGGTTTTCTCTGGGTGCTCCGGTTTCCTGCCACAATCCAAAGACGTACAGATTGGTAGGTTAATTGGCTTCGGTGAAATTGTAAATTGCCCCTAGTCGTGTGTAGGATAGTGCTAGTATGCGGGGATCGCTGGTCGACACGGACTTGGTGGGACGAACACCCTGTTTCCGAGCTGTGTCTCTAAACTAAACTAAACTAAACTAACCTAAACTACACTGGAGGTACACAAAAATGCTGGAGAAACTCAGCGGGTGCAGCAGCATCTATGGAGCGAAGGAAATAGGCAACGTTTCGGGCCGAAACGTTGCCTATTTCCTTCGCTCCATAGATGCTGCTGCACCCGCTGAGTTTCTCCAGCATTTTTGTGTACCTTCGATTTTCCAGCATCTGCAGTTCCTTCTTAAACTAAACTGAACTTCACATCATTATAGTGTTGAGGAAAGATTCCTCACAATGACTTCCGTCAGTACTGGCTGAAATAACAAGCCATTCTTTTATCTTTGAATGAAGTTTCAATTGGTCTTCTTATAAACCGTTACATATACAATTACAAGCATGGTAGTGGTGTGACTTTTGTGCTGCCCTGAGCCAAAGGTTTCTCAGACAATCTTAGCTGAACAAGCCGAGGAAATGGAATTAGATTCAGTAAACTTGCTCGTAATGCCCATAGAGCAATCTGAAGCCAAACGTCCACTCAACGAAACATCAGAGAGCAAGGACTAGCTTCTGTGTTCCAATGGGAAGCAGATACAATGACCTAGAAGGGGGGGGTTAGTCACTTCTGAGAAAGGTTGTCATAGTAACAGCTCTCCTTAGATCCGCAAGTGTAGTGCGGTGTGGAGAGCTTAATAAAGTCGCCTGGGGAATAGAGATTAAAGTCTTGCGTTGAAAGCGAGGTCAAAGAACCCAGACTAGTGGATAACAGGCAGAAAGAAAGGGAGGCTCTTACATTGTGTTACATGCATGAGACGTGAGGTATAACTGCCGACATTTTTACCTGAAAGTAGGATTAGCATTATCAGTGATCATTTAGCAGGTTTACAATACCCATTGGTGGGAGATTGCTTCAGTCGTTTAGTTTGATGGGGGGGTTTTGCCATGCGTGTTTAGATTGGTAAAGGAGCTGGATCAGGACTGATATTGCCAATAATATTTCTTTGTTTCTGACTGCGGCAATGTCAGTCAGGATTCCATTGCAATCCGCTGGAAACTACTTTGAACAGGGAAGGAGCCTTCATTACTTACAGTGGGATTTGAAGGTCTCAGTGCAGGCAGGCGGGATTATTAGCAATGGGTAGCATTACACCTCATTTGATTTTAAAATGCAGAGTATGTCAGATTAATGTGCTGGTATTTCTCTTTGATTTCCTTGGGGATCAGGAAGTACTTTTAGAGAACATTATCTTTGTGGATATTGTACTTGTTCGGCTAACACTTGCAGAAGCTGAGTGTGTGTGTGTGTGTTTGTGTGTATGTGTGTGTGTGCATGTGCGTTGTGTGTGTGTGTGTGTGTATGTGTGTGTGTGCGTGTGTATGGGTGTTGCGTGTGTGTGTGTTGTGTGTGTGTGTTGTGTGTGCATGTATGTTGCATGTGCGCATGCTTGTGTGTGTGCGCGCGCGTGCTTGTCCATGTATGTGCATGTTTGTGTGTGCGTGCCTGTATGTGTGTGCTATGTGCGTGCTTGTATGTGTGTGTGAACGCATCTGTGTGTGCATGTTTTTGTGTATGTGTGTGCACATGGGTGTGCGTGCATGCGTGTGCATGTGTGTGCATGCTTTTGTACGTGTGTGAGCGCACATGGGTGTGTGTGTGTGTGTGTGTGTGCGTCCGTGTTTGTGTGGTGGTGGTGGTGGTGGTTTGCCATAGCAGCACTTTCTTCATCTCATGATTGATAAAATAATAACAAATAACGAATGTTCTAATACATAGTCTGGGGTCATTGTGCAGAAATGGTGAGAACGAGTTGTGCATCATTAGTACGTTTGCTTTAATGTTACAGGGTGGTGGTAAATTTAAGTTTAGTGGTATCATGAAATATAACCTCTTTATAGGTGGTTCCTCCACCATGTGTCTGTACACTGCAGATGACTCGTTTGTAAATATGTCTAGTCTTTCCGCTGGCTGGTTTGCAGGTAACAAAAGCTTTTCGCTGTACCTCGATGCACGTGACAATAAGCTGAACTCAAACTCAATCTCCCCCACAACCAATGACTTGCTTCCACTCCAGTTCTGTTGCTTCTGAGGTGACTGATGGGGTCAACGAGGAACCGTCTCGTTTTGCCATGGCTGGGTCAGGTGACGCTTGGCAGGGTAGAACGTGCAAACTCCGTACAGACAGCAGCCGTAGTCAGGGTTGAACTCGGGTCCCTAGCGCTGTGCTAGTCGTTCAGGGCTGATTCTAGAAGGGGAGTGTCTCTGCACAAGCAACCGGCTGCATTCACACACAATGGGCTTTTGCCAGTGACTAAGTCTAGATGCTCCTTGGGCTCAGATACTGTCAAATCTATCAGTTTGATCGGGTATAGAATGCCGATGAATGTCTATTATTCTCACAGACATTTGTTAACACTCAGGATGTCTGAAGCAACTCAGGCTCTGCAGGGGGATTTCATTGCTTATGGAAGATTATCCTTGTGAAGGCCGGCACGGTGGCGCAGCGGTAGAGTTGCTGCCTTACATCGCCAGAGACCTGAGTTAGTTCCTGACCACGGGTGCTGTCTGTACGGAGTTTGCACATTTAGTTTAGTTAGGTTTAGACATACAGTGTGGAAGCAGGCCCTTCGGCCCACCGATTCCGCACCGCCCAGTGACCCCTGCACACCAACACTATTCTACACACACTAGGGACAGTTTACACTTACACCAAGCCAATTAACATACATACCTGTACTTCTTTGGAGTGTGGGAGGAAACCGAAGATCTCGGAGAAAACCCACGCAGTCACGGGGAGAACGTACAAACTCCGTACAGACAGCACCCATAGTTGGGATCGAACCCGGGTCTCTGGTGCTGCAAGCGCTGTAAGGCAGCAACTCTACCGCTGCGCCACATTCTCCCCATCACTGTGTGGGTTTTCAGCGGGTGCTCCCATTTCCTCCAATACTCCAAAGACGTAAGGGATTGTAGGTTCATTGGCTTCAGTACAAATTGTAAAATGTCCCTAGTGTGCAGGACAGGGCTGGTGTATGTGGCGATCGCTGGACGGCGCGGACTCGGTGAGCCGAAGGGTCTGTTTCCACGCTGCAGCTGTGAAGTAAAGTAAGGTTGCTGCTTGAACCTCTGAGTTACGCCAGCACTTTGTGTCCATCTTTGATATAAACCAGTATATGCAGTTCTTTGTTTCTTTAGGAGGAAGTTATGTTAGTCCAGGAGAAGGGGCAACAGGTTCTGACTAAGATGGATCATCAGAAACAGAGCCAGGTTTTTCGATAAATTATTGGAGAAAACTGCAATATTGTACTCGAGTAAATCCGATTATCACCTACCTAATAATATACTCGCAGACTTTGCAATTTATTAATTCATGCATTGACTGTTATGTTTGTACTGCTGCCAACATATTGTGTTAGAGATTGAATATTTATGGATGTTAACTATAATTATATAGATGTATGCTTGATTATATTTGCAAAGGCAGTCTTTTGGAGGTATTTTTAAAATCTCTTAAATCTACATCTACAAATCCATCAATTTCTAAAATCTCTGTCCATGATTTTTTCAAATATTGGATGAAGTGGTTACAGATGGAAAAAAAGATCTCATCCCTAATGCCCCTGTCCCACTTAGGAAACCTGAACGGAAACCTCTGGAGACTTTGCGCCCCACCCAAGGTTTCCGTGCGGTTCCTGGAGGTTGCAGGTGGTTGCCGGAGGTTGCAGGTAGTGGAAGCAGGTAGGGAGACTGACAAAAACTTCCGGGAACCGCACGGAAACCTTGGGTGGGGCACAAAGTCTCCAGAGGTGTCCGTTCAGGTTTCCTAAGTGGGACATGGGGCATTACTCTTCAATGCGTAGCAGTAGAGTTGCTGACTTACAGCGCCAGAGACCCAGGTTCGATCCTGACCTCGAGTGCTGTCTGTGCGGAGTTTGTACGTTCTCCCCGTGACCTGCGTGGGTTCTCTCTGAGATCTTCGTTTTCCTCCCACGCTCCAAAGACGTGCAGGTGTGTGGGTTAATTGGCTTGGTATAAAAACTTTTAGAATTGGCTTGAGTGTGAGTGGGGTAGATAGTGTTAATGTGCGGGGATCGCTAGTCGGTGCGGACTCGGTGGGCCTTACTGAGTTACTCCAGCATTTTGTGTCTATCTCCCCTATTGCCTTGCCCTTCCTCCCAGACCTTTACAAGGTTTCCCCTTCAGTGCTAGGCTCAGCCCTCTTTGTGAAAAGGGTCTCCCGAAGCGCTGTCCCTCCACTCTCTGCCGTTGCCTCTGGTGTGATCACCCGAAGTCTATGTTGTACTTCTCTTGGAACAACTTCTCCTTGTTTGTTCCACCACAGGATTGTGAACATGCTCTCAATCTCCTACTCCCCTCCCCTGCAATGTAAATAACCCGAGAGTCTACACATGACCGAGACCTTTCATTGCTCACCCATTCTGGCTTCCCTACGAACTCTTGACATCCTTCCTGGTGTCACAGGAAACGTTTCCTCAGATCCTCAGATCCAAATCTGAGGAAAGACATTCTTGCCATAGAGGGAGTACAGAGAAGGTTCACCAGACTGATTCCTGGGATGTCAGGACTTTCATATGAAGAAAGACTGGATAGACTTGGCTTGTACTCGCTAGAATTTAGAAGATTGAGGGGGGATCTTATAGAAACGTACAAAATTCTTAAGGGGTTGGACAGGCTGGATGCAGGAAGATTGTTCCCGATGTTGGGGAAGTCCAGGGCAAGGGGTCACAGTTTAAGGATGAAGGGGAAATCCTTTAGGGCCGAGATGAGAAAAAAAAAATTCACACAGAGAGTGGTAAATCTCTGGAATTCTCTGCCACAGAAGGTAGTTGAGGCCAGTTCATTGGCTATATTTAAGAGTGAGTTAGATGTGGCCCTTGTGGCTAAAGGGATCAGGGGGTATGGAGAGAAGGCAGGTACAGGATACTGAGTTGGATGATCAGCCATGATCATATTGAATGACGGTGCAGGGTCGACGGGCCGAATGGCCTACTCCTGCACCTATTTTCTATGTTTCTAGGTGGACTAAAAAAAAACCTAGTATGTGCTCAAAGCCTGCTTGAAAAATGCAACAACATCACTGAGTTGATTTAATTATTTTAGTTTAGAGATACAGCGCGGAAACAGGCCCTTCGGCCAACTGAGTCCGAGCCAACCAGCGATCCCCGCACACTAGCACTATCCTACACACACTAGGGACAATGTACAATTTTACCAAAGCCAATTAACCTACAAACCTGTAAGTCTTTGGAGTGTGGGAGGAAACCGGAGCACCCGGAGAAAACCCACGCAGATCACGGGGAGATCGTACAATCTTCATACGGACAGCTGCAGTAGTCAGGGTCGAACCCGAGTCCCTGGCGCTGTAAGGCAGCAACTCTACTGCTGTGCTACCTGTACTGCTGTTTTAGTTCCTTACTGCTGGGTACCAAACGTAATTTTCTTCACTTTTGTACATCACTGTATATTTGCCTTAAGTGACACTTTGAGATAAGTAATAGGCATTCATAAATATGAACTCAATGCTCAGCAGGAGTGCACTTATCTCCTTTCCATTGCCATTTTTATTTTACTGTACTTCTAGTTATCACACACTCAATACTCAAGAGGGCAATTTTTGATTAAGCACCACTAATGAGGAGAAGTGACACAGTCGTGGGATTTTACTGGGAACAGTTTTGTCCGATGCTTAATATGGTAAATAATCTAATGAACTTTTTTTAAGCAACTACCTTCCCACATTACAGTCCTTTCCAAATAGATGCACTTTGCACACGGAGCTTTCGTTCCAGTAAGATAGACACAAAAAGCTGGAGTAACTCAGCGGGGCAGGCAGCATCTATGGAGAGAAGGAATGGGTGACGTCTTGGGTCGAGACCCTTCTTCAGACTAGTTCGGGGTAAGGGAAATGAGAGATATACACAGTGATATGAAAAAGTAATATTGATATTCCAGTAATATTGATATTGTAGAAAGAATATAGCAGAAAGAATTCATTAATTCCCAGCGTTGAAATTGTCAAAGATCAGAAGGCGTACAGTAGTTTCAAGGTGAGAAGGGCGAAGTTTAAAGGCCACGTCATTCAATATTTTTAAGGCGGAGATTGATAGATACATGATTAGTACGGGTGTCAAGTGCAATGGCGAGAAGGCAGGAGAATGGGGTTGAGAGGGAAAGATAAATCCGCCATGATTTAATGGTGGAGTAGATTTGATGGGCTGAATGGCCTAATTCTGCTCCATGCCTTATGCCATTATAAAGGTTTTTACCCCTGCCAGGAGTGGTGGTGACAATGGTGGTGTTTAAGAGGCTTTTAGACATTAGACAATAGGTGCAGAAGTAGGCCATTCGGCTCCTCGAGCCAGCACCGCCATTCAATGTGATCATCGTTGATCATCCACAATCAGTACCCCGTTCCTGCCTTCTCCCCATATTCCTTGACTCCACTATCTTTAAGAGCTCTGTCTAGCTCTCTCTTGAAAGCATCCAGAGAACCGGCCTCCACTGCCCACTGAGGCTGAGAATTCCACAGACTCACAACTCCCCGTGTGAAAAAAAGTGTCCTCATCTCCATTGTAAATGGCTTACCCCTTATTCTTAAACTGTGGACCCTGGTTCTGGTCTCCCCCAATATCGGGAACATGTTTCCTGACTCTAGCGTGTCCAAACATTTAAAAATCTTATATATTTCAATAAAATAGGTAGGTGCATGGAGAGGTAGAGAATGGAGAGATGTGGTCCATGTGAAGGCAGAAGAGACTAGTTTATCTTGGCATATTGTTCGCAGTGTACTATGTTCACATATTCTGCTGTGCTGCAGCAGGTAAGAATGTCATTATTCAATCTGGGACATATGACAATAAAACACTCTTGACTCTCTTGTTCAGCACGGACATTGTGGGCCGAAGGGTCTGTTCCTATGCCTCACTGTTCTACATTTTATACAATTGATTAGCAAATGCAAAACCAATATGTGATACAGAATTTCCTGGTATTTATGGAATGGTATGGTCAAATAGATATCGATCTGATCGTAAGTAAGATGAAGAAAGTCTGAAGTCATCAGAGGGGGAGCAAAACAATAAAATGCAAGTCTCCAGATTTAAGACAAGTTTAATGAAAGGAATCCGTTTTAAGGAGGCTAACCAGGCGAAGAGGGATTTTTGCTGTTTAGGACTATGGCCTGACGAGGGATAGATGGGCTAAATTGCCCAGTAAATCTACAATACAATACAATATTTATTTATTGTCATTTGAACCTCAGTGAGGCTCAAACGAAACTCTGTTTCTACAGCCATACAAACAAAAAACGATTCATACTAGACACACAACCAATTTAATTCACACAAACATCCATCATAGTGAACCTCCTCCTCACTGTGATGGAAGGCAAAGTCCCTTCTCTCCCCTGCTCTCCATTTTTCTCCTGATGTTGAAGCCCCAGGCGGGCGATGGTAAGTCCCACGACCATTTTAGGCGGTGCCGGGCGATGTACGACCCCGCTCCAGGCCCAAAAGTCACAATGTTGGAGCCCCCAGCGGGCGCTGGAATGTCCCGCGGCCATTAAAGCCGCGCCGGGCGATGCAGGGCCCCCTCCGGGTCATTCCAACCGCGCGACACACGGGCTGGAGAAGTTGCGTTGCGGGAGCTCTGGAAAGCGGTCTGTCACCCGGACCCGCGAGCTCTCGATGTCACAGTCCACTGGACCTGCGGCTGCGACTGCGGCTGGAGCCTCTGAACTCCGGGGTCGGGCCGCAGCAGCGAGCCACCACTGCTCCCCATGCTCCGAAGCCGGCCAGCCCCACGATGGTAAGTCCGCAGCTCCGCGACTGGAGCCCCCAGGTCGTTCCGGCTGGAGGCAGCTCCACGGTGCTAGGCCCCAACGACAAGCCCGTGCAGGGAAGAGATTTTTTAAAGTTTCCCCCTCCCCCCCCCCGCCCCCCACATAAACACAGTTAAAAACAGTATTAAAAAAAACACAACAACTATATTTAACTAGACAAAAAAATTTAAAAAAGACAGACAGGCTGTAGGGGCCGCTGCAACAGTGTCGTGCCGCCAACCGGAGCTGTGCAAATTGCAAAGCATTGGATGGTACCTAAGGCAGGAGTTGCGCACAGGGCGGCACGGTGGCGCAGCGGTAGAGTTGCTGCCTCACAACTCCAGAGACCCGGGTTCGATCGTGACTACGGGTGCTGTCTGTTGGAGTTTGTACGTTCTCCCCCGTGACCGTGTGGGTTTTCTCCGGGCGCTCCGGTTTCCTCCCACACACCAAATATGTGCAGGTGTGCAGGTTCATTGGTTCCTGTAAATTGTCCCCAGTGTGTGGGATGGCACTAGTGTACGGATAATCACTGGTCGGGTGTGGACTCGGTGGGCCGAAGGGCCTACTTCCACACTGTATCTCTAAACTAAACTAAACTAAACTAAATTTTAGATGAATAAGGCGATCAGGCTGTGGTTTTAATTTAATTTTAATATTTCATAGGATGAATGGACTGTTAACGTATTCCTTATGAATAAGGTAATACACCAAAGGAAATGTTTTTTTTCATTAGTGCCGAATAACAAATGATGTTCCTACAGCTGCTAATTCTACCTGAAGCTTGCAATGAAAAACTGATACTGGAGTCTGTGAAATATGCCGTTCCAAACTCTATTAGGCAGGAAGCAATTCAGTTCCTGATATTTTCTGCAGGCTTCAAAGTAATATTCATCATCTATTCTTTTCTCTTTAGCCCCAGAAATAATGCAATATTTATTTTCATATTCAAATAATTTGCCTTTGAGCTGAAATATAGACAGCTTTTTATTTTGAGGCAAGCTGGCTATTAATCTTGTTGGAACTCTCATGCATTTCCCAACATTAACCTTCCAGTCAAAGAACTTAGTTTAGTTTAGTTTAGAGAGACAGGCCCTTCGACCCACCGAGTCCGTGCTGACCAGCGATCCCCGCACACTAACACTATCCTACACACACTAGGGACAATTTGCAATTTTACCAAGCTGATTAACTTGCTAAGCTGTACGTCTTTGGAATGTGGGAGGACAATAGACAATAGACAATAGGTGCAGGAGTAGGTCATTTGGTCCTTCGAGCCTGCACCGCCATTCAATGTGATCATGACTGATCATCCCCAATAACTTCTCCGGAGTTTCTGGAGAAAACCCACGCAGTTCATGGGGAGATTGTACAAACTCCTTGTGGACAAGTGCCCCGGGTCGGATTCGAACCCAGTTCTCTGGAGGATCAGTGGGAAAAAGGTAATTTATGGGAACGTATCTCATAATGGCATTTATGGATTAAATGTGTCGGAAGGAACTGCAGATGCCGGTTTATACCGAAGATAGACACAAAGTGCTGGAGTAACTCAATGGGTCAGGCAGCATCTCTGGAGAAAAAGGATGGGTGACGTTTTGGGTCGGGACCTTCTGTCTGTACGTTCACACGGGTTCTTTGTTATCCCACTTTCACCGGAACTCCCTATTTTTCAGAGGGCAAACAACTCACAAACCCGCACGTCTTTGGGATGTGGGAGGAGGCCGGAGCACCCGGAGGAAACCCATGCGGTCACGGGAAAATCCATGCAGTGCAAACTCCACACTGACTGCACCCGAGTTCAAAATCGAGCCCGGGTCTCCGGCAGCGTGAAACAGCGGTTTGACCAGCCGTGCTGCCGTGCCTTCGTGCCACCGTGCTGCGCTCTTGAACAAAGAAAATAAATGTTCTCAAGGAACAACATCACAATACCAAATTATGAATATTTTTGCCTTTGAACAGTGTGATTTATGACAAAACAGTTTTTAGTTTAGTTTAATTTAGAGATACAGTGCGGAAACAGGCTCTATACTCCACCAAATCCATGCCAACCAGCGAGCCGCACACTGGGAACAATTTTTATATTTATACCAGGCCAATTAACCTACAAACCCTGTAAGCCTTTGGAGTGTGGGAGGAAACCGAAGATCTCGGAGAAAACCCACGCATGCCACGGAGAGAAGGTACAAACTCCGAAAATACAACCACCTGATTTCAGGATCGAACTCGGATCTCTGGCGCTGCAAGTGCTGTAAAGGGTCTGTCCCACTTGCCGATTTTTTTCGGCGACTGCCGGCGTCATATCAGTGTCGCCAAAAGATTTTGAACATTTCAAAATCCAGCGGCGCAAAATAAATGTTGCGACACTTGAAACAACAGCGCGCGTCAAACGTCATCACGCCGCATCACCCCGCAAATATTTAGGTGACCTGATACGTCAGTCAATGATGTCGGCAGTCGGTGAAAAAAATTGGCAAGTGGGACAGGCCCTTGCGGCAGCAACTCTGCCGCTGCGCCACCGTGCCGCCTTTTGTTTATCGATCGCTAACTATGTAAAAACAGCAATGTATTAATGACTTTCCGCTGAATGGGTTCATACACGTGAGTTATTATCGAGCCTGGGCACTTGCCATGTAATCAGCTGGCTTTAGTGACAAGCATCACTCTTTGTTACTTTTGATATAAGAAGATCCTTCATTTGCGGCTCATTATCCTGTCGGGGAGATTCTGTTTAGACCTCAGTAATTCATGAGACATAAAAGCTTTCACTCTGATTGCCGCGCCAAAGTAATTTAGTCTGCTAATGGGCTACAGGCAACATTTCCTGGCACTAATTTTGTTTGCAGAAAATAATTGTTTTTTTAACATTTTCTGCCTTTGACATTGTGCCAGAACAATGGCTTATTTTTCCCAGTACCGCGAGTAATTATGCGTGATTCAATTACAGCAACACATTACCCACCACCCTCGTGTATTATCTGCACTCGAGATTGCAAAGGTAGGAGGTCGCAGAAAGGAGTTGCAATGGAAGTAGCTTGAGTGGAGTTTATAGAAGGTTTCCCAGAAACTGGATGGAGACCACAGTTGGCTTGAATGGAATTGAATTGAACACCTTATGGGCCTGTCCCACTTACGCGACTTTTTCGGCCACTTCCGGCACCCGTCACAGGTCGTTGCAGGTTGCCGAAAATCTTCAACATGTTAAAAATCCAGCGGCGACCAGAACAAGGTGCGACTCTTTGAGCGACTACACACGACCGTACAGGAGTCACCCCGCGACATGTCGTAAGCAAGAAGAAGAAGAAGTAGACAAACACTAGTGTGATAGGAAAATGGAACCAGGATACAGGCAGCAGCAGATGTTGCTATATCCATCTTATTCGGTTATAGGTTATAGGAGCAGAATTAGGCCATTTGGCCCATCAAGCCTACTCCGCCATTCAATCATGGCTGATCTATCGTTCCCTCTCAACCCCATTCTCCTGTCTTCTCCCTATAACCCCCGTGTGGTCCGTCCTCGTCCATCGGTCGGCGCCCTCATCGATCCCTGCACCTTGACCTTTCCACTATCGGCCCCCTCCAGACGCCTCCGTGGCGCCGACCTCGGGCCCCAGCCGCGGGCTCCACAGACCCAGGGGCCGTTAGACGCGGGCTGCCACCAGCGGTAAGCGAAGAGAGGGTCTCATAGCAGGCCGCGGTGACTGACGCCTCCCAGCCTTTCACTATTCGGTAAGCTTCAATGAGATATCCCCTCATCCTTCTAAACTCCAGCATGTTTATCGCCACGTGTACCAAGGTACAGTGAAAAGCTTTTGTTGCGTGCGAACCAGACAGCGGAAAGACAACACATGATTACAATAGAACTATTCACAGTGTACAGACATATGATAAAGGGGTAACGTGAATAATGTTCAGTGCAAGATAACGTTCTGTAAATTCCGATCAAAGATAGTCCGAGGGTCTCCAATGAGGTAGATAGGAGTTCAGCACTGCTCTCCAGTTGTGTTAGGATGGTTCAGTTGCTTGATAACAGTTGGGGAGAATTTGTCCCTGAATCTGGAGGTGTGCGTTTTCACACTTCTATACCTTTTGCCCGATGGGAGATGGGAGAAGAGGGAGTGGCCAGGGTGCGACTTGTTCTTGATTATGCTGCTGTCCTTGCCGAGGCAATGCGAGGTGTGAACTGAGTCAATGGAAGGGAGGTTGCTTTGTGTGATGGTCTGGGCTGCGTACACCATTCGCTGCAATTTCTTGCGGTCTTGGACGGAGCCGTTCCCAAACCGTGCTGCGATGCATCCCGATAGGACAATATCTGAGGCGCATCTGTAGAAGTTGGTGAGAGTTGTTGGGGAGTTGGTGGACAGTTGTTTGTGTCTTAACTAATAGACAGTCGTGTGTGACATGCTCATTTTTGGCGAACGTCACCAGTTTGACGAAATACATTGCATTGAGCTTTAGTTTGGTACGGTATGGTAAACCACGCTTGTCCCTGGAGATAATGATGATGGGTTCCTTGCATATTGGATTCACCTTCATAGAAAAGCTGATCACCCAAATGAAACATAACCTGAACAGCTGAAATCCCTGATGAGTTTTGTTGTGCATCTTTGCAACTAAATTTTTAATGTTTCAATCATCAACGTTCAAGGTCACAAAATATTCTCGTTAGAATGGGAAGCGATTGCCAACAAGGGCGGCACGGTGGCGCAGCGGTAGAGTCGCTGCCTTACAGTGCTTGCAGCGCCAGAGACCCGGGTTCGATCCTGGCCACGGGTGCTTGTACGGAGTTTGTACGTTCTCCCCGTGACCTGCGTGAGTTTTCTCCGAGAACTTCGGTTTCCTCCCACACGCCAAAGACGTACAGGTTTGTAGGTT